>NC_061108.1:32827889-32837889 GCF_015104395.2 Macrobrachium nipponense
AGAAATGTGCAAGAAAAAGTTTAAAAATATTATGTAAATTTCGTGGTGATTATGGAATGGTAATTAATAAGTCTAAGACTAAGTAATAATGTTGGTGATCAATAAGTCTAAGACTAAGTAATAATGTTGGTGATCAATCAGACTTACATGCAGAAAATACTGAGATGCACTCAGAGATATCTTTACCTTTGGGCGTGGTTCGCGGATAGTGACTAGTTGGGTGATGTCATTAGTCCGCACGAGAGTCGTAGTTAGGCAGTAGCAAATAGGTTTACAATTTTTGTATAGCTAACATCCTAATATATATATATATATATATAATATATAATATATATATATCTATATATTAATATATATATATATATATGTGTGTGTGTGTGTGTGTGTGTGTGTGTGTGTATGATGTATGTATGTATAAATAAATGGTAGGTATGTAATGTATAGTATAAATATGTTATACTTAATTTAGCAATGCTAACAGTCCCACACTAGGAGTCTGCTCTGGAATATGGCGGAAATATGGATGATTATAGGCAATGCGCAATTCGTGTCAAAGCATGACTTTTGTGTCCTGAAGCGGTTGTGGGAGGGGGTTTGCACGGAATGTACATAGATATAGGGGAGAGACGGAATGAAGAAAGTTAGATAAAAGGAAGAAGAAAATGTTCGATACTATATTAATAAAAGGTGAAAGCATTTCAAATTGATGCTGTCGAGTTGCAGAAACAGTAATGGACGTTGTTACTGGAAGAGCACTCCTAGATCCCTAAACTTTTTATGTGCATGCTTCCAAGAAATGGCGAAAGGCACGGTTGGGGATAAGTCGCTTACAGACGTTATGCATTTCGTCAGTTCCTGTCAATATGATATTATATATATATATATATATATATATATATATATATATATATATTAACATAACTTCAGGAAAGCCGAAGACACATGAAGAGTTAAAAGGGTTTATTCGCTAAGAAACGTTTCGCACAAGGAACTTTGTGCATCATCAGTCTGTTAAAAATAAAAGTACATTTTAAATTAATAAAAAAAAGCAAAATACAAATAAAAATTACAATCTAAAATTTTAAATTTAAAAATTATAATTTAAGAATTAGCATAATTTAAAGTTAAAAGTGAAATAAGAACATTAAAAGTGAAAATACGAACATTAAAAGTGAAATAAGAACATTAAAAGTGAAATAAGAACATTAAAACACGACTACTAAAACACCAACCATTCGCTTAGAAAGGAGGAGAGAGAATGAATAGAAATGAAATTGAGGTCAGAAAGAAGACTATGCCAGGTATAGCGGAGACGATGAATTACCGCTATTCAATGAGGGAACAAGTCTTTTGATAAATAATGACTCGAGTGTTGTTAAATACTCAGAGTCCTTATTGTAACCTAAAAAATGGAGAAGTGCTGTTTCTTGACTTCGATCTTACATTTGATGGCAATGATTTTTGATATTTGAATGCTCTGGTCTACTAATCTCTGGCCAGTTCTAAAACTACACCCCATGTGGCTGCAATATCGCATTTGCAACAGCCTCTTGGTAGATCCAACGTAAATACCTAGGACATCCTGGGCACGTAAATTTATACACAACATTAGACCTCATATATATATATATATATATATATATATATATATATATATATATTTATGTATATATATATATATATATATATATATATATATATTTATATATATATATATATATATATATATATATGTATATATATATATATATATATATATATATATATATATATATATATATATATATATATATATATATATATATATGTGTGTGTGTGTGTGTGTGTGTGTGTGTGTGTGTGTGATTATTCAGTTATAAATGCGAATATTAATGCTGAAATAAATGAACATATAGTTTGACTCGAAACGTTCAGGCATATCGCAGCCCCATTTCATGAAAAATGAAAATAATTGTAGTCACCAGACTAAAAAAAAAAAAAAAAAAAGAAGAAAAAAGGAAGTGTTGTAACGAAGTGTAGGTGCAGAAAAACATTAACTTTCTTCCCGTTGTATCTTCAGCATCGGAAAGTTTCTCGTTCACTCGTAAGTGGAACGACTGCAGTAACTGCATCAGGCAGGTTTCTGGAAAATGGCGAGAGAGACAGAACAAAAATAAGAAAAAAAACATCAAAGGGTGTGATAAAGTCAAACTTTGTTTTTAGCTTAAGAAGTAAAGTTGGAGATCCATATTTTTTCGGGGAAAAACACGGGAAACCTGTATTTTACAAGTGAAGGTCGACGGGGCAAGCGTAGGAGTGAATTTATCGTTGTCATGCATAAAGGATAAGCATACTGGGACGTGGAAGGCAAAAAATTGGGGGTCAAACCAAGTCGAAGGTGTAGTTGTGGCACCAACAACAGACTGTTTTTCATACGATATCATGTATAACCTTCTGGGAAATAGAACCTGTAAATCTCGTGTTCTAAATCCAGGATGAAGCTGTGCTCGTAAATTTCAAAGTCGTTGTTTTAATGTCTCTGATAAGAGAACCTGGATCTTACGCTGCAAGGAAAATGAAATACGGTTATGGCCGTGTGTCTAAGCAATAAGGAACTCGCATTTAATTTTATCCTGAAGCTGAAATTCTTTGT
Organism: Macrobrachium nipponense; assembly: GCF_015104395.2. Taxonomy (NCBI): domain Eukaryota; kingdom Metazoa; phylum Arthropoda; class Malacostraca; order Decapoda; family Palaemonidae; genus Macrobrachium; species Macrobrachium nipponense. The sequence continues at coordinate 32,830,522 of NC_061108.1, forward strand.
CAAATTTATTTCCCACTTCATTGATGACCAACGCTGTCGCGAAGTTACTTAAAAAAGATTAATCTTCTCTCTCTCTCTCTCTCTCTCTCTCTCTCTCTCTCTCTCTCTCTCTCTCTCTCTCTCTCTCTCTCTCTCTCTCTCTCTCTCTCTCTCTCTCTCTCTCTCTCTTATCATCATCATCATTTGAGCAAAACTCAGTGACTCGATATTGATATGATAAAATAGGATAATGGGTCATCCATTAGTGTGTCTTCCTTCGTTGTACTCCGAGAATAGACAGACTTCGTCTATTTGCAACGCAAACAAATATGCCGAAGTTTGTCTCCCAAAAATGGAATCAATCACTTAAGGGGAAATTAGATATTTCACCTCTTGCCAAGCAAGGGGAGAAATGCCATTCCTTTTCATAGTTGCAATTAGGGACGATTTGATTAGAGAATTTATGAAGTTTTTCTTTTATCAAATTGGTGATTGTATAATAAGCTTCCTCGCCTAACATCTTTGTATTCTTACTTCCTACAGAACTGCTTTTGGCATAAGATTTTCATGAGGTCACAAAGTTTCGGAGGACGAGCAGGAATTACCATCTGGTGCACGGACAAGGCATTGATTTACATCCTCCTACGCACAGAATCATAACTGTAGATAGTAGGGAGATTCCTACAAAAGCCTCCAAGTTTACAGCATTTCCAGAAGAAAACACATGGAGGACTTCATGAGGAGCATCAATATTATCGTGGAGATCTTGATTGCTATTTTGGAAGGCACTAAATTTCCACATGTTTTGGGGTCTGCAAGCATGGCTTTCTGCAGGGTATGTTAAAGCACATAAGCAAGGTACCCCTTATGCCCCATAATTAGCCATTGACCCACTCCGACTTCGTCAGGAAGACTTGGCAATATCTTGACATTTTAAATTTTACGACAATTCCACCTTTAATCTCTGACCCACTTACTACAGAAGATTAAGGTTGTCCTTCGAATGGCCTCATCACTTCTGTGATGTCAAATTCTTATTCCAACATCCCTGTCCATAAAACCATCCAGATGATTCTTGATAGGGTATATCAAGACGATCCTGCTTGCATTTGAGCATCCCTGAACACCGTCCATAAACTGCTGGAGGTATATATGATGAAGGCCCCCTTCAAGACTCAGAGAGTTGATGGCAGTGATCCCACTTAGGGTCTTAGTGGCAACTCATACAGGGGCTTTGTAGTACTGTTTTTGGCAGTCCCCTAGTACTGACAGTTTTCCAAGTAAAGTGACGATACCTGCTTGAAGGAAGAGAAGAAACTTCATCTTTCAGGGGATCCTCACCTACTAGAAATGCTCCGAAATTTTGCTACCTTTCCATTATGTGAAGGTAATCATAGGTGCTGCAGATTTCTACACAACGGTCTCTACCATTGGCCTGTGCATGGAAGGTGAGAGTAACATCCAAAAAATGTGCTTATCAAGCATGATTCAGTCCTACAACAGGAAAGATGTTTCTTATTCCTGCACTTGGTAGGACATACCATCACAGGTGTTTGTTGAAAATAGTTTTTCCAACAAAGATACCTATCACCATATCATAAGTTCCCAGAATGATGGTATATAGAAAGAAAATGCCATAACTAAGATGCAGCAGAGGGGTATTAGAGCCACCTGTTCCAACAGATCATCATATTGTCCAGCTACATAGAAAATATGAAGTCTCTACAAAATATTTTTGATGAAATGTCACTCCTGTGGTAGTTGAAGATAAGATCATGCTCATCATTTACCACTGTAGTAAGAAGGTGAAGCACTTTATTTTGAAGACCACTCCATCTGAGGGAAAAACTTTAACATGTACTTTGTGATTTAGCATATACAGTAACATCATTAGAAGTAGAAGGGCTGTTTAGCTCCACAGTGCAAGACAGTTTGAAAGCTCAAGTTCTTGCAATGGCACTATAATCAATAACAGAGTTCTTACATATTTTATGGAGGCCAGAACTTCTGACAAAGATTAGAATAATCCAGGCAGATAGCCTGGAACAGAGCACTAGAACCTTTAGGAAATGATGGCATCAAGCAGTTGACAAAATAGCGATACACACCTGCAAACTGACCCTGTGGCATCATTGCAGTATGACTTGATCGTAAACAATAGCCCACTTTGTACACAACGAAAGAAGGGAGGAAGATTTTTGAAGATACAGAGACTGTTTTCAGAGGCTTCTGTTTAACCTGTAGGGTCCCACACGGACCCATACATTGTCCATCTTATCTGGCCGGCTAATCTCGCAATGAGCATTTCAGACACATGTGCCAAGCATGTGCATACAAGAAACAGCAGATGTTATGCATCATTTATATATATATTATCATTCATACTGATGTTATGTTAAATGTGTCATTCTCAGCACAAGTATCATAATGTCATCATTCCAGCTATATTTCATTAATGTTTTGTATATTAATTTATGTACATCTTTCCATCCTCCAGCAAACACAGTTGGTTGTATTCTGACCTCTCTTTTGTTTCCTTCATGCCAGGTACTACATTTCCACTTGCAAAATATATTGACATGTCTGTTTGTTGTTTAATTGAATTAGTAAGTTTGTAGACGCAGCCTCTTACTCATGCCTTTGCTATATTGGTGATCACGAAGATGACAAGCTCAGGCAGCCCCAACAGCACCAGCCTCTCCAGTGACACCATCGCCACTGCCGCCATACGTCTACCATCATTCATGCCCCACAACACAGAAGCTTGGTTCTTCAGGGCTGAGACAATCTTCCAATCAAAGAAAATTATCGCCTCAGGATGCAAAGCAGACACCAGCCTCGAGTTCCTGCCAGACAACGTTTTCTTGCAAGTCACAGGATAGCTCGAAGAACTTCAAACCCGTCACCAACAAATCACTGAAGGCTCAGCTGAAGTCATCCTTCAGCATGCCACCTGCCTTAAAAGGCAAGAAATTCCTGATCAATGTTGGGGCAGCCATAGGAGAAGAGCAGCCATTGCATGTTTACAAACAATTGCAGGAGCTCATAACACTACCTGCCACAGACAGCTAACCTGAGTCAACCCTGGACCTTGTGAGAGAGGTCCTCCTCAAACAGTGGCAGCTTTGCCAAATGCCTCCACCATGCATGTCAATGAATTCCTAAAATTGGTCAACACAATACGCATGGCTTACAAGACAGCAGAGCCCACACAGCCACCCATAGCAGCAGCAGCATGACAGTCCTAGTAGTCAACCGACATAGAATCTGACAGCGACCTAATTGGACCAGTCGCCCCCATTCACAAGCGGAGCTTCCCCCAAACAATTCATCAAGGATAAGACCAGACAGAAGAAAGATGAACCACCAGAGGGAATGTGCTTCTTCCATTGGAGATTTGAAAAAAGGTCAAATGTAACAAGGGCTGCCCATTTTGATAAAACACGCAAGAGGCTCAGATCCGCAACCCAAACAACTAAACCTCAGCAGCGAACAGACTGTTGTCTCATAAGGGAAGCAGCAGCTGCTTATTACTACATTTCTTTCAGATACGAATGAAAGGGCTCCACATGTTTCTTTGTCAGAGATGAAAGATTGAACACATAATTCCTCATCGACACCGGGGACATGCATATCATTTGTGCCAGCCAGCCTGCACAAACAACTTAATCCTGCTTCGCCAATCAACCTCCACGTGTCCACTGCCAGTGGAGCACCACTCAAGATGTATGGGAAGCAGAACATGAATGTGTCATTCAACGGGAAAGACAACAGTTGGACCGTCATCATGGCCAACATGATGACAGCACTTTTAGGAGCAAACTTCATAAAAGCACACAACCTGCTAGTGAATGTAGCATCATAACAACTGATCCCAAAAAGAGCATCTATCTCATCTCAACAGCTGTGCAAACAAGCCACCACCACATTGTCACCGCAACAACAGAGATGGCAAACAGGCCCCATCACAATAGCTGCACAACTGCCAGAGATACGCCAACTTCTAGAAGACTACCAAGAGGTCTTCAGAGACGACCTACTGCATGACTTAACACAAAATCGGCTAAACACAGCATCCAGCACCATATAGAAATGGAAAGCCTCCCAGTCCACACACTCTTGAGACGATCAGCCCCAGAGAAACTTGCTTATACCAAACAAGTTTTCAGAGAAATGAAGAATGCAGAATATGCAAAAAAAAAAGCTCCCAGCCCATGGGCATCCCCCTCCACATGGGACCAGATAGATACCCGTTGCCAAACATAGCAGATATAACCAACCAAATGAACAGAGCAAAGATCTTCACTAAAATGGACCTGCTGGGAGGGATACTTCCAAGTTCCACTAACGAAGGAAGATATAGATAGGACCACAATCATCACCCCCTTTGGCACATACACATTCAAGTACAGCTGTTTTGGCCTTTGGAACGCAACCATCCACAGACTTATGGACAAATTGCTGGGCAACCTTCCCTTCTGCATGGTCTACGTTGATGACATCCTCATATTTTGCCCCAGCCTCAAGCAACTTCTTAAGGACGTCAAAAGGGTGCCACAGATACTTAAAGAAAACAGGCTCATAGTAAGGGAAGACAAGTGCAAATGGCAAAGAAAACATTGGAATTCCTGTGACATCAAGTAAGCCCAGAGGGCATTTAAACCCCTACCAAAACAGTAAAAGCAATTACCAACTTCCCAAAACCAACAACAATAAAGTGGTACAGGAATTTTTAGAACTAATTGATTATTACCATAGATTTATCCCAAATATTGCCAAAATCATTAGTCAAATTTATCGATGTCTATAAGGAAAACCTGAAAAATTAAGTTGGTCAAAAATTAAAGATAATGCATTTCTTTCAGCAAAACAAGCAATAACCTCTGCAGCCACATTAACTTTATGCCACTCCATAGGTCCCTCACTTTGACGACTGATGCGAGTAACATGGGAATGGGCACAGTACTAGAGCAGGATAGAGTTGATGGTCGTCAGCCATTGGTGTTCTTCAGTGAGAAGTTGATGTCAGTGGAACAAAGTACTCCACATTCGACAGAGATCTCTAAGCAGTCCACAGATCCATCCATCACTTCCACCATGTGCTCGAAGGATGGTAGTTCGGCATACAAACAGATCATCAACCCTTGGTGCATGCCTTGACAAAGGCAGCAGACACTTAACCAGCATGACAACAGCATCACTTATCAGCAGAAGCTGAACACTCCTGCACCATCGAGTATTTGAAGGGTTCAGCAAACACCGCAGTGTATGACTTTCGAGAAATTGCTTCAACACCATCCAGTTGGGGATAGCCTATCCTTAAATAGATTAGGCGCAAAGAGATGATGTGGACCTATAGTGACTGCAGTGGGGAAACACTGCCCTTACATGGAGTGACCTGTCTATCAACAATGTACTGGATGCCCCTGCGCCTATGTGTCAGAAGGCCTCAGAAGAAAGGCGTTCAATCTCGTCCACAACCTGTCCCACCCATCAGACTGGGCAACTGCCTGAATTTTAGCAGAGCTGTACATCTGTTTGGGAATGAGAAAGGGCATAAAAACTGGACGAGAGAATGTCTTCTATGTCAGACATAAAAAATAACAAGACAGGTAGAGAGTGGAATAGGAGAGTTCCACACAACACACTGCTGACTCCCCTACATCCATGTCGACATAGTGGGACTTCTACTCCCCTCTAAGGGGTACAGATACCTGTTCACCATCATTGACAGAAATACCAGGTGACCCAAAGCAATACCGATATGGCAACAGACAGCGGAGAGTTGTGTGAAAGCTCTCATCGGATGGGTCAGCAGACACAGAGACCCGCAGATCATCACGCGCGACAAGGCGGCCAACTTCATGTTTGCCTTATGGAATGCCCTTGCTGATAGTTTGGAGACAAAGATAATACACATGACAGCCTACAACCCAGAAGCTAACGGCATCATCCAAAGGCTACACCAGTTGTTTAAATCATCATTCACCGCCAGATGTCAAGGCAGGAGTTGGAGAAAGGAGTTACCATGGGCCTTACTGGACCTGAGAACGTCACTACATATGGTACTCAACACTTCTTCAGCAAAAGCCCTGTGCGGCCAATCATTAACGTTACCAGAAGACGTCTTCCAACATCCAATGAGCTTGACATTCCCATCTGACACCCACAAATCATTAGGATGAATAATACAGGCGCCAAGACATCTTACTACATGGCCAGAAAAGTGTACGTCCCCAATGAACTGCAGAATGCAAAATATGCATTCATATGGGTAGACACGCAGAACCCTCGTCCCAGCCTACATGGGACCATAATGTGTCATCCAGAGAAGACACAAGGCCTACCAGTTGACAGTTGATGGCAGAACTACCTGGGTCTTCATCACTGCCTAAAGCCAGCCTTTCTGTTTGTTGTTAGAATAAAGTAACAAGTTTGCAGATGCAGCCTCTTACTAATGCCTTTGCTGCAAACCAACTTCAGGATCTCTGACAAGAAAAGGCATTTCAATTTAGAACACAAGAGGGCAGTCTATGATCAGCAGGAAAGTAGAGAAAAGTCTACCCAAGAGCTGGTCCAATAAGACTAGATCCAGACTGCCTCATCACTAGACCATGTAAAGTGAGAGAAGTGAGGGATGTGATGAAAATGCTCAAAGCATCAATTAACTCTGTGATACTTCAAGAATTTCCCTAAAGCCTCGAGACTTGCATTAATTATCTTCTTAAAGAAGACTGGTAAATACCGAAAATAAATGGGCAACTAAAAGCCTTTTGTCTTGTGGAAGTGCTCTGGCGTCGCTTTATGGACAGACCTACAACAATGGGAAAAAATTATTGGATTAGTAGGACTAGTGTTTCTCTACAGGATAGTGCGTCACAGGGGAGCATACTTTAATGACCCTTCTTCAACTTCGATACCATGGGAATTCCTCAGCTTTGGTAGTCTGTCTGCAAATAATAATTGTGAGCAACCATACTCAAATTGTAACCCACCACACCAAGAGACAAAGGATTGTGTTGCCACTGAGACAGGGAAACTGAAAGAGTCACTGAGTAAAAACAATAAAATATATCCGCAAATCAAGGGAAGTTTTAGCACTCCCAAGTTTCAGCCAAATGTCTAGGGTAGATAAGCCGAAAAATTCCATTTAGAAACTCAGTCAGTATTCTAGGAATACAGATGGTCAGGAGTGACTTATCCCTGTACAGCATGAGGTGTGCAGCAAGGGAAGCAAGTGTAACAGATCTAGTTCCACAACTTCTTGAGTTTTTCTATTCCATTCGATTAACTCATACTTTCACTAGTTTCTTAGAGAATGTCAGAAGTTAAGGCGAAATTTTAGATGTAAAATTCAGTGTTCAAACAGCTGGTTGTTCTATTTTACTC
>NC_061108.1:32842889-32887889 GCF_015104395.2 Macrobrachium nipponense
TGTGCTAGTTCAGTAATGCATCCATAATTGAAAATTATGGGAAAGAGGAGGGATTAGCCTTTTCCCATCTTATCCTCCTTTTGATGTATGGAATAGTTTGATACACGCAGTTCCGCTTCACTAATCTAGTTGTTCAACCAATATCATGAAAATCCTATGCATTCTGTACGCCATCTAGATAACGTTGAAAGTTCCTTTCATCTTTGGCTTGGCTTTTCCAAGCTGGCACAAACAGTCAAATCAGTTGGGGCTTACAGACATCTTGCGGCATATTTTAGATACCATTTTGGATAGTAAATCTGATATTTAGCTGGCAGTGATTCCCATGCTGGGATGTGCATCACAGTATATCACCAGTATACCGTGATAGTGAGGGACATAAGCTCTTTGTATTTGGCTCTGCCTTGACTGACTATAGTTAAGTTGCTTAGGTTTTTTTATTAGAGTTAGCTTTCTCATAAAGAACTTCATCCATATAGACTCTAGTGCTACTCATTTTTACAGGTCAAAAACCCACCTTCCTCACCGCTACTTGTGCTGGAAGGCCAGGATTGGTACTTGACTAACAGAGGCTTTCTGCTTTGCAAGAGTGTATTGTTCGCAAAAGAGGTCACATACTTTGCCACCAGGGCATTAGCAGTTTTTTTTTTTTATAAGGTAAATCCCCTGAAATTTTTACCAATTCCTTTCAACATTGATTTTCTTTGTAAACCTCTTAAATTCTATTCTTGTTCTGGGTAGGTCTACTAATTGTCCAGCTGCTTTGGATTCAAGGTACACATTTTCCTTTATAATCCCTATGTCATTTGTTCGAGCTTTCTATGTAAAATTATTTTCATATTTATATTAGTCTGCTTAGTAAAAGACGAGAAGTCGAAAGGCCTCTCAGCGGTACTCTAGTGTTTCACTTTCCTTCGAGGATTTTGTCTTTATTCATATATTCATCATGTTCCAGATTTTCGTGATTCAGCTACACACACACACGAGCATACACACACACACACACACACACATACACACACACAATATATATATATATATATATATATATATATATATATATATATATATGTGTGTGTGTGTGTGTGTGTGTGTGTGTGTGTGTGTGTAATATATAAGTCATATCACATTTCCGTGATTCATATACATATATCGAGCTACAATGTCCTTTGATATCTAATTCGCTCTACCTCGGAAATAATATATTTTCATATATGCTTAACCGAAGGGGAATTTTTTCTCGATAATAGACTTACCTGGACCGGGGCACGAACCCATGGAGCCTTTCAAACCCAGGAGCGTCAGTGAAGCTTTTACCTACTACACCACCGGTGTAGTAGGTAAAAGCTTCACTGACGTTCCTGGATTTGAAAGGCTCCATGGGTTCGCGACCCGGTCCAGGCAAGTCTATTATCGAAAAAAAATTCACCTTCAGTTAGGCATATATGAAAATATATTAATTTCGAGGTAGAGCGAATTAGATATTAAAGGACATTGTAGCTCGATATATATATATATATATATATATATATATATATATATATATATATATATATATATATTGCACATTTCGTTGAATTCTATGGATTTTTGGTTGTTGAGAAAGCGCGTGATTTAAAAAGTGATGTTGCGTTTATTATGGTTGTTTTCTATATTAGCATTGTAGGTAAGCTTAATGGGAGTGATCTTTCTGCTTCTAGTTGTCTGTTCATTGTAGGTTTGTGCTGTAAAATACAAACTGATTCTGCTATGATTAATCTATGACGACTACTATGTGCTGAGGAGATGATATCTGTATTCTTCAATAGTTCTTGTGTCGTCGGTTTGCGGTTGTGATGATCTATGCAGTGTTGATGGATGGATCCTTTATTTCTATGGGCCTGTAAGCGTCTTTTTAGGGTTGTGGAAGTGTGACCAGCGTACGCTTGTCGGAGAACTGGCACATCCTCTCTGGGCAGGTAAAGCGGGAAACGACATTAGTACCTTCTACCTTGCCTGGGTTCGGGCTGGTATTATCTCTCATTATGAGAGATGTCAAACTGAGTTTACAGTAAACCCGTACACTGACCTATTCGAAAGGGGCTTTAGGTGTTAATCCTCTCTTGATGATGTTGGTGATCGATCAACTTTTTCTCTTCCTCGAATCTATCATTGTATTCAGTTCTGTGGCGAATGGTGATATTGTTGTCGTCTCCTGGTTTCCTTGGTTTAGAACTGTTCGATTCTTCTTTTTGGTACTTTAATCGGTTTATCTTGGAAGCCAATATTCGTCAAGAACCGTTTGACTTTCTCGATTTCAAGGTGGATCTCGCGTCCACTACCGATCGCTTATAAGCAACAAACGCCCAGCAGGTTATAGAAACACTTCTACATAGATGTCAACTCCGAAAGTTGTAAAAAATGAGGGGGTATAAAAAAGAGGGGTTACGACCCCTTTAGAAACGGCCCTCTTATTTTGAATTTTGACTAAAAACATTCCGGGGGTTGCGGGACGGGGACGGGAGTCTATGGTAAAAATTTGGTAGCCCTAGCTTTCATAGTCTTGGCATGCATAGCAAACAAACAGACAAATTGTTTAATAAATAAATAAATAAATAAATATATATATATATATATATATATATATATATATATATATATATATGTGTGTGTGTGTGTGTGTGTGTGTGTGTGTGTGTGTATGTATGTGCGCGTGCGTGTGTATCCATTTATGTATGTGCATAGGATTGTTGAGTACAATTTTATAAAATAAAATTTTACAATATTTATTTAGGTCCACATAAATTGAGTTTTTTTAAAGGACTGAATGAAATATTTCAAACCATCAAATTATTTTTACTGGGATTATGAATTTTTTTTTTTTCATTTTGAAGGATATAGGTGGCATAGATATTGAATGATTGATTGTTACGCTGAACTGATGTAACTAGTAAAGTGAAAAAAATATTTAAGAGGAACTTTGACCCTTGACCCGAAATCTAGCAATCGTCGAATCACTAACGCTGAGGCTTACAATGTAAAAAGGAAGATGCTGACTACATGATTGATTGAGCATTGACGATGACATCGGTGATATGATAAACGACGAATTTCGAATTTTGGTTAAGCAAGATACATAAATGAATATTCCACTAACGGGCTCTGCTTTCGGAGCAGTTGTTGCTTATTCAGAATGTTTTTATTACGTTAATGGAACGTGGTTTACGTAGTGGTTGTTCCCGAATTACTGAATGGAAATTAACTTTACCGTTAATTACCAATTTGAGGACGAATTCTTCTATTCAAGCATCCCTTCAACAGAGTATGAGTTCGTGGAAGAAGGTAACAAGTAAAAAATTCATAATTTAATTCATAGGAGTAGATTTTAGCAGAGGACTCCTGGATAATAATTAGCCATTAGTTTATATGAAACAAGCTATTTTGTTTAGTCTTTCGTTGAAAAACGAACCACTCTTAATAAATGAGAGAGAGAGAGAGAGAGAGAGAGAGAGAGAGAGAGCAGAGAGGAGAGAGAGAGAGAGAGAGAGAGAGAGAGAGAGAGAGAGAGAGAGAGAGAGATTCAAGAACAACGGCATTATGAATGAGAAACCTAATTTCCTCTCATTTAGTAATCCGGATCCCAATTCGTGTTGGATTATGAGCAGAAATCTGATTTGGCTGTAGTTTGGGTATGAAACTTTAAAAGTTTCATTTGGCTCTGAGTTGAATCGCTTCTAGATAGGATATGCAATCTGCTTAATATCTGACGTTTGATTAAGCTTTCTAAATATTTGCTAATTCGAACATGTTATTTTGGAAGTGAAGCCAATTCGAAATATGTATTTAGAAGTTGAAATGCAATTAATTTAATAAATATATACAGCATTTACGTCCGATTTCCTGCTAACTGGTCTAGAGCTCAATTTGGATAATTTGAATAGGAATTTAAATTCTTTTCGGGTATATAAGACTGAACCTAATTATCATGCTATCCAAATAGAAATTAAATATGCATTAGATGAAATGACGGTGGACTTCATTTGTAAAACCTTGAGGATGAAATCCATATAATTATGATATGTAGTAACATTTTTGCAACTTTCTAATTATCTGCAAAATTGTATTTTCCACACTGCTGCGGTCCACAAAGTGATCTTAATAACAGTATACTCAGCCCCCACCCCTATCTCTCTCTCTCTCTCTCTCTCTCTCTCTCTCTCTCTCTCTCTCTCTCTCTCTCTCTCTCTCTCAAATCCTAAGCTGTTGGGATATTTATTTGACAGCAGAAGTGATTATCATTGGATTTTTATCTTCTTTTCTGGAACACAACCTTGTAATCCTAGAATTTTTGAAACTCACGGAGACCTTTACATAGGGTTATTTTAAAAAGATCTAGGTGAGTATAATTCGGTGTATCCCTATCCCATTAAGGTACAAGTCTCATATTTCATATGAAGAATTAGAGCTGCAACGTAAAGTATTCAATGTAGAATTTCATATATGTTTTAAATGTAAATTAGGACTCTTAACAGGTCATTTGAACAAAGCTTTTTGCTTTGTTATTCATTATTTGGATTGTAAATATGAACCAGAAAGTCACTAAGTGTATTTGGTAATTATAGAGGCATTGCACTTAGTTGGTTGTGATGAAAATACTCGATATGCTAATTCTCAGTGGTCTATAGGACAAAATTGATAAAATTTTAAAATAGCAAATACTTGTTTTATAAAAAGCAGGAATCGAGCAAATCAAATATTTGCGCCAAGAATTATCGATGGAGTTTATTGATTACTTTTAAGGCATTTGACAAGTCTGCAGACCTATGTAATGGATAGTCTTGCGTGGCTGTGGTGTGCCCGTTAAATATACAAAGTTGATTAAAAGTATCCATGAAGGAAGTGTGTGCAAAGTTAATGGTGATTGGGTCTTGCCAATAGAATTTACAGCAAATAGTGGGATGATGTTTGATCGTCTCGTGGAGTGTATAAAAAGAATAAGTAAAAAAAGCTATTGATGGTAGAAAATGTTAGATTGACGTTAATCAGCGAAATACCACATCGTATCAAAAGCTTACTTTATATGCTTTATATATATGGGAAAATAGAAATGATTTGGATAGATATGATAAAAGGAAGAAGTAACAGTAGATGTGGAAAATATTAATGAGGTTGCATCTTTTAAACATTTTGGAACATCCATATCCAATAAAAGTGTTCCCTAGATGGAATTTAGTGAAAGAATCCAAAGGGCCAATCAAACAGTCGTTAGAATGAATAAGATTAAAAGATTTTGCCATCAGATAGATTGAAATCACACCCTAAAGGAAGATTATACTTTAGTCTAGTTACTAGACTCTAGTACGATCTGTATTGCTGTTCAGGCGTTAATGATGCTGAGGCGGTGAAACTAAAATATTTTGTGGTAACATTGGACCAGTTATGGGAGTTCCTTATGTAGATAAGATAATCATGTAGGGATATGGAGATAGTCTCGGAAATGTCTTTGCATCACTCTGGGTAGAATAATACGCGATAGTGTCCGCTGGGCTCCAGTGCGCACCTGGAGACCTAGACCCACTTAGATGAGAATTTGAAAGCGGAAGAATGTGATGACTGGACGTCTGTAGAAGTAAAATCGCACGAAAGACATGAGCCGCTGGATTTTATGTCGGGATTTCATGTCACACAGAGTAGGTGGCGATGCTGGTGATGACAGAAATCATGATTTTTTGGCACGAAACCATAATGCTTCAAGTTAGATTTAAACATCTTAAACTTATATAAGTCTGAGCACGTTATAGGTTTATACCAAGATGAGCAGCTCCTACTTTTCCAAATAGGTAAATAATTTGTCGAGGGAGCGTCGTTATGCTGTTATCTACTATTTACACAGTTCAGATATTTTTTTTTCAATTCAAAATCATATAACTCTCTTACGTTATCTCATTGACCGTACTTAAATCTTCCATATTATATAGGCTGGATTCACCCCCACTCTATTTTTCTTGTTCGTTCATTTTATGTCTTTTTAGTAGTCCTCAATTGATAAGTGTATATTAGGTTGTAGCTCGGATTTTTTTCCTTTTTTAGTAGCAGTATTTATGTTTCCTGTGGGTTACTAATGATTTTCAAATTCCTCTAGGAAGAATTTAAAGGAATTTAGTGCTGATCTTATGATCATAATTTCTGTTGTGTTTTGTTATGTGTTTACCAGTTTCAACTGCCTTCTGGAGCATAACAGTCACCTTTACTTGCATCGCCATCACGGTTGTATTTGCCTCCTAAAATCAATTTAATTTAAAACTTTTGATGAATGTACAAATTACTGACATAATGAGACTTAAAATATTTTGTTACTTCTAACAGTCGAACACCGTACTCTTTGGAAGCTTGAAGTTCAAGTCAGTGGCCCTGTGGACTTTTTCCATATGAATAGGGTTCATATTCTGAAAAATAAAAAGAGGGAGATTAAAAATGAGCTAAAATGGAATCTTTGTCTGGGTATTTTGTGATAATTTGACGTTAGTAGATGTGCCTCGCTGTCGAATATCTCGGTTCCAGAGGTACTTTATTACTCACTGTTGGATTGTGGAACAATCTCCCTGAGGAGGTTGTGCAACTGGAACAACAGAAGTGCAAGCGCAGATTCAATGCATTGGTACCCTGAAGCAATTCTTGTATTTTACAATTTACTGACATTTTTATCTGTTTGTTTATTGACATGTTAATTTATATATTCTTTTTCAATAATTGAGGTCTTCTTTCAGTATTTCCTATTTCCTTCTGCTACTTCTGTGAGGACTGAGCTAAGACAAGGAGAGGTTCTTACTAATTTTATTGTACAGAGACGGCTGTATATAAGGAGACTGTGCGGACGGAGACGTAGTGTCCGTTAGGCACACACATACACAAGGGACGAAGCCCCTACTGAGATTGTGCTTTCTCGCACCTATAAGTATACATATAACTGAGCGTGGAGAATACATTTTTTGTAAAAGAATCCCACAAAATCAATGTGTTTAACGTGTTTACTTATAAGCATTTACATTTGATTTTACTCAACACTCGAGTACTTTCAGGCCCTATCTGTGGCCCGTTCAAGAATTACTCTACATTTTGATATATGATAAAAGGATATATACAAAAGAAGGACGGACACTGGTTAAAATGTCGTCCTTAAACTTCTAACAGTTAAACACCATGCTTTTTGGAAGCTGGACGTTTAAATGGGCTTTTATCCCTATTAATAGGGTTCATATTCTCAATAATAAGGAGAGTGAGATTGCTGCATGCATCACTCTCCTAACCTCAAATGAAGATAAGATCATAGTTCCATGTTAAGCCTATGGTAAGCTGCCTCAAAGCCATAGCCTAACCTTGTAATTTACTTAGCTTACCTTATGCACTCGCACATTTGGAAGGTAAAACAATAGAAATAAAAATGAGGAAAAATTCAGTGAATTTCATGGATTTTAAATGAGTGGATGTTTGCGGAAAGAGTAGGCAAATTTACAGAGATTGACATTGTGTGTTTGTTAGCAAATCGGGATACTTATTTCATGAATGGGTGTGCTTAAGTGGTGTCTATTGGTGTACATTTTTTAAAGTCATATAACATGACCAAATACAGATAAGGAGCAAAGATTTTGCTTGTGAAATGAAAGTTGTGATCAGAACAATTATTTCACAAATTAGAGTAACAAACTCTTGTTTTACCTCTAATTATGACAACATAGCATGCTTAGTCATTTGATATCAGCAGTTAATATTTGCTGTTCGTATTGAGAAATAGTAGTATATGAAAATGATAAGGAATATCCATTTTATCACTCTCTCTCTCTCTCTCTCTTCTCTCTCTCTATCCAATGTTAAATTCCTCGCTGGACGAGTGGTTTTCGCGCTCGACTGCCAATCCGGTTGTCCGAAGTTCGATTCCCGTCTCTGACAACGCGGAATCAGAGGAATTTATTTCTGGTGATAGAAATTCATTTCACGATATAGTGTGGTTCGGATCCCACAATAAGCTGTAGGTCCCGTTGCTAGGTGACCAATTGGTTCCTAGCCACGTAAAAATATCTAGTCCTAGGAGAGCTGTTAATCAGCTCAGTGGTCTGGTAAAACTAAGATATACTTAACTTTAACTTCTATCCAATGTTAAAAGGTCTTGTTTTTCATGGAAGCCAAATGTTTCAGAGAACTAGAAAGCGCCTCAGTGGCATGGTCGGTATGGTCTTGGCTTGCCACCTCGGTGGCCGCGAGGTCGATTCTCGGGTATTCCATTGAGTTGTGGGAGATGTGTATTTCTGGTGATAGAAGTTCACTCTCGACGTGGTTCGGAAGTCACGTAAAGCCGTTGGTCCCGTTGCTGAAT
The DNA here is from genome assembly GCF_015104395.2 of Macrobrachium nipponense. Taxonomy (NCBI): domain Eukaryota; kingdom Metazoa; phylum Arthropoda; class Malacostraca; order Decapoda; family Palaemonidae; genus Macrobrachium; species Macrobrachium nipponense. The sequence continues at coordinate 32,851,240 of NC_061108.1, forward strand.
AACCACTGGTTCCATGCAACGGAAAATCACCATACAAACAAACACGTAAAAAAAAAAAAAATCTAATCCTTCGGGCCAGCACTAGGAGAGCTGTTAAACATCCCAGTGGTCTGGTTAAACTAAGAACTACTTAACTTTTACCCACTTGCTGCTAGCTGGACTGGTATGCAAAAAGTTGGGAACGATCCATGGACCTACCAATTCAGCAGTGCTCCACTAAACTCAGCCAAGTATTGATTGCACTTTTAAAAGTATATTTTGAAGATTTCAAAATGTATTTTGCCTACTTATATGTTTTATGCGAGTATTGTGTTCGTCATTGATAAAAATGTGAACAACATATGCAATTGTGTGTTCCAATGTATTTATTCATTTTCATTGTGAATAGGCTTTTTTTCATCATTCTCCAAAGTCGAATTCTGACGTCCTATTTCGTTTAAATGTAAAAAAGATCTGCTGCGTTTCTGTTGTAGGAATGCCAATAATGACGTAGAATGTCGATGCATTTAGATTTGGACAGGGATATTACACGCTGATTAATTCTCGCTCTCTCCCCTTCCCCAGTCGTGATAATGTTGTTTGTGAGGCCACGTGTCACTTCAGGAGTAAATTAGCAGCGAAACTGTGTCACTTTCCCAGAGAGAGAGAGAGAGAGAGAGAGAGAGAGAGAGAGAGAGAGAGAGAGAGAGAGAGAGTTTGTAGGTTTCAGGAGTAAAAAGTTGAGCGCAGGGTATGTGATCGTAAGCTATCCTTTCTATTATATATCCCTTTTAAGAAAAGTGCGCGCAGATTTTTATCATTCTGCTTTATCATATATACATAGTATATGTGTGTGTATCGGTTGGTCGGTGTGTTTTGTGTGCGTGAGCGTATGTATCAGCATTTGCAAATACTGTGGATATATATTGCGTGTTTTTTGTTTTTAGTGTATAGTCTCGGAGAACATGAAGGATCCTCAAAGAGTTTCCTCAAAGTACGTATAGATTTTAGGGTGGAGGGGAGTAAGTTTTAGAACAGGTGGCAGGTTGTCAGTTGAATTTTCCAGTGCAAGGTTGACAAACAAACACTTTGATATTGTCACCAGAGCAACTATCCTCACACTAATTGGGTGTTTATTTTATTTATTTTTCCCAATAAACCTTTTAGCCAAATTAAACAGCCAGAGCACCGCTACCCCCTTCACCTGGCATGATGAATTTCCCCGACACCTTTTTCCTCTTCCGTCGTTAGGCGTGGTATTTTCATAGTGCCTTTTTATTTTCAAATGATGTGCATTTATGTTGCGTGTTTTTCGGTTTTAGTGTATATTTACGCAAAGTTGAGTGTTTTTGAACACGTTTTTTTTTTTTTTTTTTTTTTTTTTAGAAACGGCGCAATAGATCTTGAAATTTACCACGTTACGTCTTCATTCTAACCCTTTGATTTATATATACGTTGACATGAGTCGTTGGCCTTTGAGATATATATATATATATATATATATATATATATATATATATATACCTATATATATATATGTATATATATACATATATATATGGTATTATAAATAGTATATATATATAGATATATATATATATATATATATACTATATATATATGTTATATATATATATATAATATATATATATATATATATATATGTATATATATATATATATATTTAAGATATATCACACTTTAAAGAACTTCTCGGTGTATACAGTAATAAGTTTGATTACTTTTATTTGGATGGAATGTCTCTGATTTAGGAGAAAACAGGAAAAATTTCCTTATGGTATTATGAATACATACTGCATGTCCACTAATTCGTATTATGATGGCGAAATGTGCAACAAGGTTGACCAATGAAGAATTCCGTCTCTCTTAGAGTTCTCCCATCACCAAAGATCATCATCAGACAACGGTGACAAGGAACTGTCAACCTAAATAATTTATGTTGAGGGTTTTCTTTCTGACTCGCCTATAGGCTTTTTCACAAAGATATGTGTTTTTATACATTCATTCAGTGTTATTCAGATTAAATATTCATAGATAAATTAATTTTCCTTTCTCACCTTGATGCTTGGAATGCTTTACGAATTTAAAGAAGGCTAGATAAGCTATACCTTTGTCTCCATACCTTCATAAATATTAAATTTCTAGAAGCATTTTTGTAATTTATGAAATGTTGAGTCATCCTCCTCCTCTCCCTCTGTGATGGGGCCGAAGCCCGTGTTTGCATAGCCATTTCGATCTCAGTAAATGAGGAGGTCTTGCGCCATCCATCATCCATGTTCACTCACCTGAAGCTAACGATCGGTTCGACTCTGTCACCTCTTGCGATGATCCCAGCGCCACCTGCAGTCTCCTGATTGCTCTCGTGAACCGTTGCCATTTTGCCACGGTCATTAATTGCTACCTGATTTACCGTTGGGTGAGGTCTTTGGTGTAGGGGAATAGTCGGAAAGGGTTGTTTGGGAGGGGGAAACGGGAAGGGTAGGGGCCTCTGCTGAGAGACGGATAATTAGTTATATATGTCAAATGGCCAATTAGTTACTCGTCAGGAGAGAGGGAAATCTACTTACGTCAAAAGCAGCCGATAATCTGATCCATAATTGATCACTCTCTTTTTCAGTAGTTATATAGCTTTTTTTTTTGCCTTTGCTGATTAGAGAGAGATATATATATTAACAGAGAGATACTTGTCTATTCAATACTGAAGACTGTAACGTTAGGGCTTTGATTAGTTGCAGTTATTCTCCCATTTCATACTCAACTTGAAGGAAAAACAGTGAGCGAGGCTGGATTTTTTAATGCATTAATATTTATTATTCCTCTACTGGATGTTCAGTATGGAGAGAGAGTAGTAGAGTAAATAGAAAAGGAGAGTGAGGAGAGTAGAGACGTAGAGGAGAGAGAGAGAGCATATTTCGAATCTACGAATATGGATGCCCATTTCATGATAAATGTTACTTTTGCGCGTAAATTCCATGTATGAGAAAAATTGAACGTTATAAAACTAGAAGTCGTTTATGTGAGTGAAAGAGACAGATCCCACGTTTTGGTGAGGGGTTGCGTGCAAGAGAGAGAGAGAGAGAGAGAGAGCGAGCTGATTTAAAGATGTATTTTCTAGAACGCGCTTATTATTCGTCGAGTGAAGGTTGTGGTGAAAATTCCACCGCTAGGGAACCAGTTAATATGTCCAAAGAAATTATGTTTCATAGAGGGATATAAGGACTTTACATTAAAAACAAATTAGTCAAGCTGCTGAATTTAACAGAGAAGTAAGATATCACAGCATCAAAATAATATCTAGATGTGAAACAGTCTCTGCGTTTCAGCTCGACAAAAGTCTGGATGGAAATTCTAGTCCTTTTCCTGTAAGAGTAACAAAGATGACATGGATATGTTAGGTTATTGTTTAATAGATCAAGGTGAATACAAAATTTAATGTGATTTCCAGCAGGGATCAGAATGGCAAATTATTTTTAGAAAAAATCGAACTTTTAATATTTTCAAACATATGCAGAAAAGGCAAATGGGATAAGAGAATTGATAGACAGCTTGTGGTGCTTGTGCATGAGCATTCAAGACATTGCTTAGGGGGTATTCTTTAAGTCTGACTTCTGTTATAAGAGGTAGAATTTCTTTTTAGGCACCGCCATAAGAGACTTATCGGTTGTAAGACTGCTGCAGACTGAAGGTGCGACGATTGTTGATTCCTCAACATTATTTTTGTTTCTTGAGGATGTTGTTGTTTTAAAACAAGCATGAAAAAACTCAGTTAAAGCTTAAATAAATTATAATTGTTAATCCCCCAACCAATGCCACTGTATGACCAGATCCTTGCGAGTGGACATCGACATCAATTGGTTAGAATGCCTTTTTGGGCAGAATCGAGTTCCCAAGACGGAGTGGTAATGTTGAATGTTTGTGGTTCCTCTGGCGCCGCGCACCTCACTCCTGCATTGTTTCTATACCCGTTGGACATAGCATGGGAGGTCATGGCTTCCATTCAGAGGTTAGTAGTAAACTTAAAGGACTCTATCGCTTCTATAAGATCAAGATCGTATTAGAGGCATAAAGTAGTCAGTTTTAGGATGTTAGATTTGGGAACTGAGCAAAGGACTTCGGGGACCATGCATCCCTGGGAGTGCAGTCCTAAGGACACGTGTGTTTGTCAAAATCGATGGACGAGGAGATGGAGAGGTGTCAGTTTAAATTTAGCGATATACTTGGAGAGCAGCCTTGATATGACTAAAAATGAGGTACAGGAATATGTACAAGGGAAAAAAAAGGGGGGGTTGTGGCAAGACGTGTGTGTATTTTTCTAAAAGAGGTTGGGTGAAGCTCCCTCATGAGCCATAGATTATACTGCTAGTTATGTGTTGTTTATGATTGTTTTCTTTAGTCATTTATTGATCACCTTCTAGGTTTCTAGTGGAGGCTAGAAAACATTAATTTTGTTCACATTTTCCTTTAGGCAAATTATATATATAAATTATATATATATATATATATATATATATATATATATATATATATATATATATATTTATATGTTTGTGTGTGTAACATCCAGATGTAGAACAGTCTCTGCATTTTACTCAACGAATTGACTAGAAATTCACTGTTGATTCATGAAGTCTGGATGAAAATTCCAGTTCCTTTTTTTGTAAGATTACCAATTATGTTATGTGTCAAGTATAAAAGGCCCATTAAAACACTCTAGTTTAAAACTAAGGAATATATATCGGTGGACTCATTTCCACCCTTATCGAGCAGTGAATGACAGAGCTTCATTAGCGAAATATATAGTGGGAGATTTGGCCTCAAGTGATGCCTGGGATCGCCACTAAGCTGCCGTTGGTTCTGTTAATTGTCTTAATCCGCTTCATCGTTGCCTTAAGGAAGATATTGTCTATCTATTCAGAGTCCCAGACTCCAATGGAAAGGTTAATCTTAAAACAACAAGATAATAGGATCAACCTTTCCATTGGAGCCTGGGACTATGACCAGATAGATAGTACCTTCTTTAAGGCAACAATTAAGCCGATTAAGACAGCTAACAGATGCAACGGCGGCTTAGTAGATACCCCACGCATCTCCTAAGGGCATATCTACTACTATATATTTTGCAAATGAAACTCATTCTGTCATTCGCTGCTTGATAAGGGTGAAAGTGAGTCCACCGAAATATATTCCTTAGCGTTAAACCAGAGTGTTTTTAATGGACCATTTATACTTATATATATATATATATATATATATATATATATATATTATATATATATATAATATTGTGTATAAGGAAAATGTGAACCAAATTAATGTTTTCTAACCTCCACTAGAAACCTAGAAGGTAATCGATAAGTGACTAAAGAAAATACTCATAAACAACACTTACCTAGCAGTATAATCTATGGTTCAAGAGGGAGCATCACCCAACCTCTTTTAGAAAAATACAAGGTCTTACCCCTTTTTTCTTAATTTTTCCTTGCACACATTCCTGTCTCTCCTTTTTAGTCATATCAAGGCTGCTCTCCATATATATCGCTAAATTTAAACAGACACCTGTCTATCTACTCGCCCATCGATTTTGACAAACACGTGTCCATAGGACTGCACTCCCAGGGATGCATGGTCCCCGAAGGCCTTTGCTCAGTTCCCAAATCTGACTACCTAAAACTGACTACTTCACGCGTCTAATAAGATCTTGGCCTCATAGAAACGACAGAGGACTTTAAGTTTACTACTGTGCATTTCAGAGCCGTGTTTAATTGATTTTCGTCGAGAAAATCTCACCAAAACATCGGATATGGATCGTATTTTGGAAATAGCTATTTGAAGCCACAGCCTAACTGGCAAAAATATGCAGTGATGTCTAATTTCGATAATTAAGGTAGTTATCAGAGTAAATCAAAGAAATTTAAAGGGAAACTTAGCTAAATCGAGTAGGCTCGTACATAGAGGCTAGTATAACGTCATTACTAAAGACCCTTCCACTCACTGATACTGTAGTGACGTACGTTACTAGATACCTACACTTTATGAATGAAGACTCAGATGTTGGTAGTAGTAGTAATAACAGTAGTATATGGAATTATTTTATTGTTTCACACATTCAAACTCCAAAGTAGAGTGCAAGCAAGGAATGGGCATTAAATGAGAATATTAATTTTGTAATACAGTTCCATGGCGCAATCCACGTTTCTGTTGATTTGAAATATGCGCTAAGTCTTAGACAGTTTCTGTGAAAACCATTGTTACCCTGCAGTTTCAAGGTTATGTGAAGTATTGTTCTGATACCCGCGAAATTTCCCAAACGGTCTTAGGGTCTATGTGTATAAAGACCAGTATTTAGCCAATGAATAAAAATGCATTATTTAACATACTTTGTTTTTCCTATGCACGCAGAAAGTGTTGATAATATTATTAATCATAATGATAATAATTACATTAATATCCGTTACTGTTATTATCATTATTCTTGTTAATAATATTATAATCATCATCATCATTGTTATTATTCATACTTGTACATAAGGGAAGAGGGTCATAGAACATATATAAATACATATGCCGTATACATACACATATATAGACAGATATGGTACATACATGAATGAATGCATATACACGTTCATGTATGCACCATACATGGTCTGTATTATATCTAATTACACCCATCCTCTCACATATAATTTGAGAAAATTCATCAGTAGTTTGCACATTTTATTGCAACACATTAATTTCGTACATACACATTCATCTTATCTGGTTTCTTTACGCAAATTGATTGTTACAACCGTGTTATTCGTCTTGCCTTGCATTACAATTTTCTCCTAGCATCTCGTTTTGCATTGCTTTGAGTATCCTTATCTCTCGTATTTTGTTGTCGCAATACTTCTGCCAATATGATACCATCAGCTCAGTTCAGTTGCATCATATTTATAAGTGAAACTTAATCATTCTTGTTCTGTACCTAATAACTTTTATTATTCCATCTTCCCAGCTTCCACTTAATTTCAGAACCACTAGCTCTAACAAGAACTTGATTTTTTTTTTAAATAACTCTTGTTGACTTTTTTAAACTGCTATATTTTTTCTAGTCTATAATTACTTATACCGGTTTTATTCATCAGCATTAGCCATTCCACGGTGCGTTCTGTACCCTTTGCCTTCTTCCACAGATATTCAGTAATCTCTTCTATTTTCATAAGTGCTCTCATCACTTCATTCATTTAATTTTAAAACATTGGGGTACAGCAGTATACCTAGAGTCAATATTTCGACAGCCTAATCACTCACGCATGTGTGAATTTTTAAAGCGTACTTGCATCTTAAGGCCTATATTAGGCGGTGGTGTTCCTTTCTAATTCATATATTTCCTTTCTTCATCTTGTCGTTCAGATAAAAGGAAACAAAAATATACATTTATGCATTCTGGCTGATGTACTCATTCATAAAGGTAATGCTGACCCGAAGTATTTATATATTAAAGTTTTGAATTATATGAAGTCGAATGGTTTTTAAACTCAATATTCTAATGAACGTAAGTTGCATTGCTCCACTCATGTCTTTCTTACTTTTTTTGACTCTCCTCTAAAATAGCTGGCCCAACTCCTTCTCAATCCCAACCAACCCCCTTTGAAGAAAATGGTATTTGGTCCTCAGGGAACCGTTGATTAACCAAGAGTTGAGTTTAGTGAATTTGGCTTAGGAATTTTTAACTATCCCACAGTATAATAAATGCAAATATTTTAAAGGTTCTCGGTAGTTGTTCTGGTAAAGCCCGTTGAAACCAGGGTGGCTTTTTTTTTTAAAGATGATTTATACGAGTATGTGGGTGTAGATTTTTCTTCAGTATATTTTTTTTAAAAATACAAATTTTTTCACCAATTCTGTTGTAGTTCCTATATACTTAAACATTTATCAAGGATCTTATAGCAATAATTATAATTACTAAATTATAATGGTTTCACGCCATACTCTTAAGTGAAGTTATTATGTTCGCTTCCAATGAAATTTCTGTAAGCTTTAAAATTATTTACCATAGTATTGCTTTAATGTACACGCACTATGTATAAAGTAATGTAATTTATAATGTTTTAAAGGGAATGAGCCTCTCTCTCTCTCTCTCTCTCTCTCTCTCTCTCTCTCTCTCTCTCTCTCTCTCTCTCAAGAAATTGCATTTGTGTTTTCCTTCTATTTACAGATACATGTCAAATTTTTTCTCCCAATAACTAGTTTTAGTGCGAGTCACTCGTGTTGTAGTTTCCTTTATTTCCGCAGAACACATTGAGTGCTCTTTTATCCTTTAATTAAAGATCTGTTTTCAGAAATTAAGCTTCGTCGTATGTTTTATTTCCCTTATCTCGGGGTTTTTAGGACATTCCGCTTATCCCATTGGAAGTGTTATGCCTTTGATGTAATGATGGTAGGTTTGCCCTGGCCCTGGGGATTATTTCTCTTTCTTTTGAACTTTCGCTTCCTATGAACTTGTCTATCAAGACTTCAACTGGAAATATTCTCTTATTATTCTGGTTGGTTGAGGTCAGGTATGTGCACTGTCTTATCGATTTTAAGATGATTTTATTGAGAGAACTGGAATTTAACCCTCGTCTTATTTTTCAGTATTAGAGAACAATTGTCTCTCTTTATTCTTTTTTTCATTTAGAAATTTAGATTTTTCAGTGAATTTTATTTTGCTTTATTATTTTGATGCAATCGAACATTTGCCTGAATTATTAATGGAGTTCGAAATGGCAATGGTAGTTTAGTTACATATATTTTTTGACTTGTAGCCAGTTATCCAGGATTTTTTGTTTGCTTTCTCTCTACTCTCGTGACAAAATAAAATATGATTTGTTAAACATTTTCCAAGGAAGGCCACTTCCATAATCCTTTAGATTTCCGTCCTAGTTTTCTTACCCCACAAACTGATTTAAGATAACTGGAGTCTCACAGCATTCTCTTCACTCCACTCATGGATATTATTTCTGCAAGACCAGATGAACTTGTAGTTTTTTTCTTATCTTTCTTTATTCACGTCTGGCTGTGTCGACAGCTTCACTCTCAATGTGTTATTAAATTTCAAGTTCTTCATCAGATTAGTCTGTTTCTGATGTAGTTGTCATTGTTACCTCCGTGCTCCACTTTTTTTGTGATTTTCGCGCCCCGACTGATTTTTCCTTTCGCCATTGATAACTTCTTTCAAGTCCCTTCTGCACAGTCAAATTATTCCTCTCCCACTATTCTCCTTTTTGATAGAGTAATAACAAAGGCTTTTGTCCAATGAACTGAGCGGTTATCACTTCCAACTTGGATTCAATTCACCTCCATTTTAAGGTTTCATCGCTCTGTTTGTTTTGTACATAATACTGCCTCCTGACTTCGTTGCAGGCGCTAGGCTTTGCAGTCCCGCTGCATACTCTTCTCCTATGAAAGTGTGAAATTCTCGATATTCGTCAACATTTCTCGATTCAAGCACTCACGTGATTGTTCTCAGATTTTATTTATTTTTGTATCATCCCCATTCATATTTCCTCGAGTGAGATGCATACGCATCTCCCATATACTAAAGGACCTTCGATATGACAGCTTTTCAGACTCGGAGGTGAAGTGTGTCAGCTGAGGTCGGCTATATAATTTTATTTAACTTCTGATCCCTGAATCCCATAACCCAGTTTTATTCTAAAAATTGGTAGTTACGTCCCTCTGAGCTAGAATGATTTCTTTTCCCTACATTTTTCTTTCTAAACATGTCAGCCTTAATGCATAAGTAAACAATATACGTTTGATTTGATGAAGTGCGTTCCTTAAAAGATAAACGGCATTTGAAAGAAGTAGTGAAGCATACGCATAGACTTGATGATTCTTGCCGGCAGTGCTTATAATTTTTATTTGGTATTTTTGTTTACAAACATTTTATTAACAAACATTTCCTTTCGCACGCTCATATTTAAAAACCTGTGATTGTGTCAGTTACTAGTTACTGCTGCTGAGCTAGTTTCAGCTATGAGTTGGTAGGTTTTTGTCCTCTCAGCCTATGTATTTTTCTTCATGCGAATGAGGTATCTGATTAAGTATTCTTTCATAAGAAAAATGTGCAACTTGAAAGTAAGTAATTTTTGTTTCAAATAAAGTTCCAAATTACATATTTTTTTTTTAGTTCCTCATTAGATGAGTGGGTTGCATATTTGCCTATCGATTGGTAGCCAGAGTTCGCTCGCCGCTCTGTCAGTGCGGAATCAGAGGAATTTATTTCCGGTGATTAGAAATTAATTTTCGATTTAATGTGGTTCGGATCCCACAGTAAGCTGTAGGTCCCATGGCTAAGTAACCAATTGGTTCCTAGCCACATAAAAATATCTAATCCTTCGGGCCAGCCCTAGGTGAGCTGTTAGTCAGCTCAGTGGTCTGGTTAAACTAAGATATTCTTCTCTGACTCTCTCTCTCATCAGATATCCTATTAGGGTCTTTTAAGTCTTCTGTAGCGAGATAAAACCTGCATGTGAAAAAAAACTGAATCTCCACCGCCGTCTGGCATAAAGTCTACTAAATACTTACATACACCAAACGGACACAGACACATAAGGTATAATTTAGGTATTTATGACAGAGGTAATTGGTGACAGCTGACATAAAAAAAACCGTGTTGACTTGCCAGTCACTATGCAGTTTTGAATTAAGAGGTCATGGGGAATTAGATAGGAAAATAAAATGGCAGGGTTCTCAGGTTTAGTGGTTTCGCCATTTTTAACACCTTACTTGAAAAGAAATCATAACATGTTGCAACTGATCAAAATTGAGTTAGCGCTACCCACAAAAATTTTATTTTAACAAGGACAAAAAAATCAAGACCAAAAGACTGTTAAGTGACGCAGATGACTCATAAATTGTTGTTTACATATATTGTCATGCAGGAAAAAGGAAAACGGGGAAAGGGTCGAGAGTTTGCTGAGGAGAATTACATATATAATAATGTGTGTGTGTGTATATGTATGTATGCATGTATGTATGTATTACAGTAATTTCCAGTCATTGAAGCTTATATATATATATTATTATATAATAATATATATACTATATAATATTATAGTATATGTGTGTGTGTGTGTGTGTGTGTTGTGGTGGTATGTGGAAATATATATATATATATAATAATATATATACATATATAACATATACATATATAAATTACATATATGATATGTGTATGTGTGTGTATATATATTATATATATATATATATATATATATATATATACATATATACATATACATATATAAATACATATTATATATGTATGTATGTATCCTATATATATATATATATATATATATATGTATATATATATTTACATCATCTTTCGTCTGTGCATCTTTTCCCACTTATATGTGGGGTCGACGTTTGTCATAGCTTTCCTCCACCTGGCTCGGTCAAACACATCGTCTACTGGCAAGTGTTTGTCTCTCAGATTTTTCAATGCATCCATCCACCTTCGCTTCTTCGGTCTTCCTCTCGCTCTCCCACCAGGCACCTCCATCTGCATATATCTCATATCTCATCCCTTCTCATCACATGGCCATACTACTGCAGTCTTCTTTCCTGGGGCTTCCTTGACAGTTCTACGTCCTAGTAGTTCCCCTTATTCTTTCATTCTTGACCCTGTCCATTTTTATTACTCCACACGTTCTCCTGAGCATTTTCATCTCTACCTCATCCAATTTCTTCTCTTGCATTCTCTTTACCGGCCATGTTTTTGCTCTATACATCAAAGATGGTCTCACTACTTTCTTATACATTCTTCCTTTAACTAATATATATATATATATATATATATATATATATATATATAATATACATATATATATATATAGTGTGTATGTGTGTGAGTGTGTGTGTGTGTGTGTGTGTGTACATAAAACAAAAAAGGATGCCCAACAAAAACTTCCATTTATGGAAGTTATATTATTAGCTTTCGGAAGGGGACATTCCCTATCGTCTTTTAAATACAAATGGTCTTAAGAGCTATCGTAAATAACAAGAAATATTAAAGTAAAATATTTGTATAAATATTTTACAGAATACGAACTGATTTATCAGAAATTACTTGTTGACGAATAATTTGTTTTACACTTCAAGTATTAGCTTCGAATTGTGTACGTCTAAGTTTCTTCTGCTATTTGCGTTTGTTCTTAAGGCTATTTGTATCAAAAATGGAAGATAATGGTCCCTTCCTGAAATTAATCTTTCCATTATTACAAGATGAGTGCTAGAAAACGTCTACCGATAAGAAACTGACCCTAAGCTAGATTTAATATTTTAAAAACAAGTCATCAGCGATAATCCCCTCGAAATAGACGTAAAAATGCACGACTAAAGAGAAGATTTATGTACGTGGAGGAAAGACGCGAAGAAGAAAAAGAAAAAAAAAATATAATGCAATAACAAAAACAGAGGAGGGAAATGTTAGTGAAACCCTTAGATATAGTAAGTTCTGTAGGGAAGTAGCTGAAGACGGAAAGCTAATGAACAAACATGTCTGAAATTAAAAAGATGTAGTCTTAGGTGAATAGTCCAGAGTCAACGAAGTGAGGTCTTGCTGGATATGTTGAATGTGGGACATGTGGGTTAATGTAATTTTGAAGTCAGTAAGGGGGACAAAGAAGAGGCTGAAGAATGGAAAGACACTAGGAGTTGATGGAGGAAAGAATGAGATGCTGTGGTGAAAATGTGATTGAGAGGCCGACCGAGGTTTTTATTATATGTCTTGATGTGTCAAAGCTTCTAAAGGAATGGGTGAGAGGGACAGTTGTTCCATTATATAAGGCAACTGTAACAACCTTAGGAGCAAAATGTTGATAATAAATGGGCAGGTTTATGGTTGAATTTTTCACGAGAAAGTTATACAGGTGACAGAAAGATTGACATGGGAAGAACAGCGTCGGTTTAGGTAAGTTATTTGAGAAGTTTGAAAATTTAAAAAGAAAGCTGCGTAAGGACTATATGACCATAGAAAATGCTTGTGAGGGAATCAATAGAGAAGCGGTATGGTAGGTGTTTTTGGACATATACCACAGAATATTGTTTATTGAAAAGGATTCAGTGCTCTTTATAATGAAAGTGAAGCACAATTCAAGATATGTAGTTGGTAGATTGACTGTGTCCAAAAATAGCTTGCATAAGTTTTTATTGGAGTTTAATGTTCTTATGGATGGCGTGATCCAAGAAGGAAGAGACAGGAATTATGGATGGCGTGGTCCAAGAAGGGTAGAGACAGGAAATTAGGCGCAGTGTTAGTTTGTTCTGTACAGAAATGTGTTATGAGAGGCTTGTGGAATGGGAGACTTTTGCGGAGGATACAGTAGTAATTGGGTATAGTAAAGAGAAATTGCCGAAACTTGTGAGATAATTTGACTTGTAAAGGAGATAGTTGAGAGCAACTATGAGGGTAAATGGGAACCCGAAAGATGTAACTAAGAATGATGATATGGAGGGCAGAAGAATGAAAGCATTTGCTGTAGGTGTATGTGTTAGAGTAGAGCAGGGGTTTTATTCTCTTTCTTCATCTTACTTTCCACCCTCTCCTAAACACTTGATTTGCAGTGCAACTGCGAGGTTTTCTTCCTATTACACCTTTCAAACCTTTTACTGTTCATTTCCGTTTCAGCGCTGAACGACCTCATAGGTCCAAGTGCTTAGCCTTTGGCCTAAATTCTATATTCAATTGAACTCTATATTCAGCTCAACTTGGGGTACGCGTACCCCAAGGGATACGCCAAGGGTCTGTCAGGGAGTACGCGCTCCCCTTGGGTCTCGAAGGAATGTACATGCCGACCTTCAATGTGCTTTAGCAAAAACTGCTCCCCGGCCATTTGTTTTTGCAGCTCAGTACTATAACCCTGAAAATTTTCTGCATAGCCAGAGGTATATAATTATAAAAAAATGTACTTAATTTTTAAAGGAATTCTTTGTTTACAATATTATTGGTTATGTCTGGTACTTACTTCCCCTCTGTACAGTACTTGCAAATATACACAATGGAATGTTTTTCTGGGTTGGTTTTGTTTTCCACGTAAGGTGTTATACATAGTGAAGGAGGTACATCACTGACATTACAAATGCCCGAAAGAGTTCGGGTGGAGAAAAAGGTTTAAAACCTCTGGAGTAGAGGATTATGTTAAGCTGTGTATGGAAGGATTATTGAGTCAACTCTTGTTTTATGCAACTGAAACGAATGGGTAGTTTAACATGAAGGTGAGCTGCTTGTTCAGTAAATATAAGGAGAATTGGAAGGGTGAGATCTGTCGAAAAATTAGCAGAAAAAGGTTGGCACCGGTGACATTAAGGATGAAAGTTTATGAGACGTTAGGCCATGTTCAAAGAGTAGGTGACGATAGTTTGTTGAAAAAATAAAATTCGAAAACGTTAGGATGTAGTAGGGGAGGAAAATCTGGAAAGGCGTGGTTCGATGTGGTGAAATAGGTATCGGAAAGGATGGGGCCTTAATAGCCAGGAAGAGAGTGTATGCAAAATCGATGACAATGTAGTATTGTGTGAGGGGGCTCGCACGGCCGTTAATGGTGCAACATTTTTCTCCAATCGGTTTCTCTCACGGTTTAACAGTTTAAATGAAGGTAATGGTATAGCGGTCGTTGCTTTATATATATATATATATATATATATATATATATATATATATATATATATATATATATATATGTCTGCCGTACTAGTCAACTAAAATAAAAATTCTGCAAAAATGTGAACGAGGTTTCAGCTTCATATATTAAATCCATCGTTGACAAAAATAGAAAGAAAAATTATATCGCCATTATACACCGTTATCTTTTAACATAATGTGTATAATATGTAGACGAAAGATACCAAAGAGACTAGAGAAATGTTTCCAAAGGTACTGATAAAAAATAACAGCTTATCTCCTCAGTGTGTCTGCAGAACGGTCACCATGGTGAGCTTCATGGAATGAAACGGATAGAGTCAAGGGACATCAATTTCACTTACGCGTGGCACCACGTTGGTCACTATCCAGAATGATAGCTAGACATGTTTTAAATGGAACTGTTTGCGTATATGTTACAAGTCTGTGTTAGTTTTGATTTGAAGCTCTTTTATATTCAAGTTAATTGCCATCATATAAGTAATCTTGACTATTTGCAAGGCCATTTGGATATTACAGTTTCAGTGTTCCCTTAATCCTTCACAAATGCCAACTTTACTGTTCATATTTTTAGATATTTCAATTAATTCTCTCTCTCTCTCTCTCTCTCTCTCTCTCTCTGCTTTGAAGTGTATGCAGCACGACGTCTCTAAATTTGAAAAGTCTTTCCATCTCTCTTGCATTCCATATTTCATACAGTTTTTCCTCACTTTTCATATAAATGAATAAAAATACGAGGTTGTGAGGTACTTGTTCTCCGTTGTGTTCTCTGGAGCGAGAGAGAGAGAGAGGCTTTTTCCTTACGGTTGATAACCCGAGGGGCAGATGCGTTGAGAAACAGATCAGAGGAAAAAGGTTAGGAGAGAAAGAGAGAGAGAGTGAGAGATTGTGAGTTAAATTCAACGTACGTACATTATTGATTCTTCGCCGTCTTTGTGTATTCATATTTATTGTAAAAGTATGTTTTTTTTCTATTATTTGTCGGCGTATGTTCATTATTAATTGATAAATATATCTTTCATACTCTCCTTATGTTAACTGAGATATTTTTCAAATTGCTTTACTTTTCGAACTATTGCCAACTTAACAATCTAACGTGTGTCTTTGAAATATAACGCAACGCCAATAGCGGTGACTAATTTTGCTGCCTCTCAGAGAATGACGCCAAGACACCTCTTATCTCTAACGACTTCGCTGCCAAGTGAGTGACTGACTGGCATGGCTTGCTAGTTAGTGGTCAGCATGGGAGATGCTTATAGCAAATGTCAGTCTTCAGATTGTAAGCAGCTGATGCAGTAGGCTATTTTTGTTCATGTATTATCTTTAGATTCAAGCAGCCTTATGCTGGCACGGGCTCTTGCATGTTTTAGCACTAGTCTTAACTGGTGAGTTTATGGACTCCTCTGACCAGTGCGTCATAGTGATGGAATTCTAAGCAATTCAGTATATGGTCAAAAACATCATCAGAAATATGCTAAACGGCTGTCCGGGTGTTTCAGAGAGATTTCCATTTCACCCCTTTCTGGATGGCAGGTGTCTGGGAGTGCGAAACTGGCCAAATGCTCAACTACCTAACTCTGCTGTAGAAAGTTTCACTTTGTGCCCGTCTTACGTCACTCTTCAGACCCGTTGTCCAGAAAGGGGATGGATATAATTCATCTTTATGCCCGGAGACACCTATGAACTTGTATGAGTGACTGACTATACGTAGGTGTCATAAAAGTTATGCTAAATGTTTCTTAACCTAGTTTCCGTCACAGTAAAACCGTGCGGTAGTCAAGCGGTTAAAAAGTTTAAAAGAGTTGTAACACTGCTTCAAAAACTCATAAACAATTTTCAACTACAGTTCTTTATTTTATTCCGTGCGGTTTGTTCGCCATTCGTTAGTTATTCTTGTAAATCTTCAGAATATATTGTTAAATGGCCATTCCATTCTGTGGATGATTTCCTAACATTTTAGGAGATAATAGATAACTGTTCATGCCTATAATAGTGTGTGAATGGATGTCGCTTAATCTTTTAGCATTGCCTGTAGAATTTTTACTTGTTTCATCCGTTACAAATAAACCCGCACAAATTCATGTTTGAAATGTGTTCAAACGGAACATCATACACTGGAGGGTTTTAGTTTGACCTTTGAAGGCAATCCTAACCATTCGATAATCAATCACTCAACCACTCTCCGTCTGTCACAAAAACAAAATACATTGGAGGAATTTAGCGGGTTGGGAAAGGAAGACTGACGTTGTTTTGGAAGATAAATTTCTTATTATCTAAGCAGTGAAATGCTGTTAGCCTGAAGATATTATATATAGAAGAGCCTACAACCAACTTTTTTCTGTAGAAACAAGGCGTGATGCGACCTCCAGCTTACTTGGGACGCGTGCAAGATTTTCCACGCACGCATAATTTGTAAACATTATATTCCTAATTTAACGTGAAGTGGTCTTCATAATTAATACTCATACATACTACTACATATACTAACAACAAGGATCAAATAAAAAGGACGCAAATTAAACACGTTCATATACTCTCGGTTATAAGTGGAAACACAAAATAATCTAACAGAAACGTAGTACACCAAATAAATTAAAGCTTGCTAAAATCTACGAATAAATAGAGCCTTGTTTCACCAACGAAAAAGCAATGAAATGCACTATATTTTATTGGAAATAATTTTTGTGTGATGTTTAACTTGCTCATTATTTATTTTTCACATTTTCATCGTAATAAATGAATCATAAATATCCTATCCGAAAATTCCTGTATCTTTTAATCAATACGAACCACTTTCTCACTCCCTTTTAGACTCATCCATAGGATTTTCCTATGCCCAACATCAAGAAGAAGACCAAAGTAGTTTATAGGCTTACTCCCCGAGTAAACGAACATTCAGGTCGGTTATTCACTTCGGTGATAATGCAAGTGCAATAGGAACTCAATAGGGAGTTCATACCGAGTTCGAAGTCTATCTTTAGAGTTTGTCATGAGAATAGACTAGGCTGATATATTATCCAATAATATTCAATTTTTCACTGTTGTTTGTAGTAGAATGTAACAGATTGAGAGATGAATACGTCATCATTTTTTAGAAATTTCCAAGTTTTTCATTAGAATTTTTTGTTTACTGGTGGCAATTTTCCTACTATAGCCTCTATAGTAGGAAAATTGACATATAGTATAGAGGATATCCAAAATATATTCTGGAGAGTACGTTGGCTCCAGTGAAAACCAAGTAGCTTTATCAGATTCACAATTTTAATTTTGAATTACGGATGACTGGAAAACTGAACAGATCTTCCTATTGTTTTTATGTACATACGATTAATATTATTACTTTTATGTGACTAATGAGTTAAGAAATCAGTTATATATCTTCATATTGCTTTTACTTACATACTACTGCGTCTAGCGCTATTCTCAAATAACGCATCATGAAAACAGAATCTTCATACTGTAGGTGTCATGTTATTTTTCTGAATCAAAATTGAATATCTGGTAAATTATCTAGCAGTTTTGTGCAACGCAGTCATGTAAGTGCCCACTGAATGGAGAAGTAGACGTTGTAAATTTATAGGACGTCTACTTTAACAACTATTATGTGCAAGAATTGATGTCGTATCAAGATGTGAACGAAAATTATTTTGCGAAGAATGGAGTTATGTAATGAATTTCCGCATGTTCCTTTAACAACATCACCATGAACACAGCCATCAGCATCATCACTGCCTGCACTTCAGAATACCGCCACTCATCTCAGGTTTTCCCTCTTCTAGTTTTCATCCAAATGTGTAATGGTCGTCCAGCAAATCAGGTGTTCACACGAGCTTACCCGACACTTACTGTATCACGATCAGCTCTGCCACGGTTTGTGCCATTGCCAATATTGTATTTGCTGTGGGTTGTGCGAAGGACATGTCCGAGTCATCTATACTTCATCATTGTTCCATCTGCATATGGAACTTCCGTAATTTCCCTTCTGGTGTAATTTCCAAATCTATCCTGCTGTGTAATAAATTCATATAAAGTCTCTTTTCTCTGACAGACAAAAACATTTCGATATTAACTATCAAATCATGATTCATGCACGTATAATAGTACTGGCCGTAATAGACTTACTCTTATTTTCGTACGAGGTTGCAGTCTGTTTAATTAATTTTAGTCTTCATCAAATTCCAACCCAGCTGTAAATATATCATTGGAATGCTACAGTTACAAGACATGTCATAACATTCTTTCCTTTCGCTCTTTGAGCTTAGAACTTAGACTTGAGTACTTGCTACGTTTTACTTGCTTAATTCGTGAGTATATGTAGCTTTTGGTCTTTTTCCCATTTTATTCCGTATTCCAAGAAGTATGTTCCAATATATTGACGTGCATTCTTGATGATGAACAGTTCTTTATTGATTATCTGCTCCTCCTGCGATAGTTTCTAAAAATGCAGATCAGTTTCGACATTCAGTTACAAAAACCTTTAGTTTATCTTCAAGAGCCTTAACTGTAGCAATCCTAGATTTCAATTTTAATGAGGCAGTATGTGATTAATTTGTTTTCTGTGCCATCTGAGGATGTGCAAGTGTATTTATGGATATCCTGTTGCGGGAAAAGAGTGTCCCCTTACTTGCAGCACAAAAACTATTTTACACAGTATTTCCGCCCCTCTCACGTGTCACATCATACATACTTGCATTGTTCGTGACACCTTTCGCTTTCACATCCCAAACAATCATCATTTTCATATCGCTTACTGGTATTTCAAACAAAACATTTTGTCGTTTTATGTAGAATTATCTTTGATTTAATCCGAGAGTGCTGCACTATTTCAAATTAAATCTCGTCAGAAGGAATCTAGCGCTCACTGCTCTCCAGTCAGTCAGAAAAAATATATTCTACTCCCTTTCATGTGTCACCTCCCATTCCTTGGCCTTTTGATTCACGAGCAGTATAATAATAATAATAATATAATAATAATAATAATAATAATAATAATAATAATAATAATAATAATGATAATACTCACGTTGTTACCAAATTCAGAAAAACACAAACTCTCCTTTCAAGAAAATTAAAGGAATTTTGTAGAAAAAAAGTATTAAAATGAAAATGAAACTGAAGAAAAGTGAAAACAAACCTTTGATTTTACTGCAAAACGGAAGAAAATGAAAAGCCAAATTTTGACTTTAAAGGAAAATTTAATCCTCACTGAGTACATTACATTGAAGGTGGATTTGGTTGGTGAATGGCAGGGTGATAATGGCTGTCGTAGTCAGCTGCAGGTGCTTCAAGGAAGTTTTGGATTCCAAATGGAATTTGGCCGGGAATCATTTTATTCAGCTTGAGGCACGTGAACTCTCCCCTCTCACTTCGGATAGTTGTTGGGAGATGGATTGTAGGGAGTATATTAAAAATTGTGCGATTGTTGATTTAGACTCTCTCTCTCTCTCTCTCTCTCTCTCTCTCTCTCTCTCTCTACTCTCTCTCTCTCTCTCTACGAAGACTGATATTAATGCCTATGCGTATGTATACATTGAATCGCTTTGGACCTTCCTTATGTCGTCAGGTTTTTTAGAGCCGTTCTAAGCTATATTTGTGATATCGAGAGAAGAGCCGTATGTCTGCTGGGTAAGTAGTTAATTGCCTAACCAGAGGCCGCCTACAAGGCTTTGTATAATCCAGGAACAAAACGGCCCTTTTCAGGTTTTCTCATGAACTCTGTATGGATGTGGTTGACATGATATATATATATATATATATATATATATATATATATATATATATATATATATATATTACATTGGGAATGTGGATGTCTCTTTTTGAATGTTAGTGACTTTTAACCCATTTTGCTTTCGGGTTGAGGACGTTAATTGCCGTGTTAATTAGGTAAAACATTTGTTTATAGAATTTATATTAATAAGCATAAATTTGCAAAATAAGAATGGTGGTAAGGTTTGGTAACTAAATTACCTCGGAAAAAACTTTTACATTAAATGAATATTTAATTTGCCATGTCCCAGTACCACCAAGGGGCGCTCATTTCAAAATATGAATGTGATTTTAACCAGGGTCACCAAACTGAGTTTTGCTGGGGTTTTCAACTGGTAGGTGTCATAATTTTAATATTTACTAGTTAGCATTTTCTTACAACATTTCCTTGTTTATAAATGTTACAGTGTAATACGTTTATGAGATACTATAATTTATTGCTGCCTAAAATTGGAAGGGCTAAAGTTTACAAATGTAGTCATAACGAAGTAATTAGAAGCAATTTCTTTAACACCGCTACGAGTGGGTGACTAAATGAAATGTACTCTGCTGCACTTGCATTTGCTACATATCATATTCATCATTCTCATAAGATTCCGTGATATATATACTATGCTCACATGTATAGTCACATTACAGCTAAGTGGTTATTAACAAACAGAATTTTATTTGTTCCACGACAAATGTAAGTTTATATAGAACATTGACGCTGCTAAAGTATAAACATGACGGTGTACGTTGTGTTGTTTTGAAGGGCAACGCGTGACTTACTTCTTACAGGATATGGGTATGATTCTAAGGGTCTAGCTTCCTGAGAACATGAAGGAGCTCGTTCTTTCATGGGAAAAGGGTGGGTGCTTTTTGAGGGTGTACATATATATATAATACTATATATATATATATATATATATATATATATATATATATATATATATATATATATATTTCAACGTATATGTTTCTACCTTCTGGAGGGGATGGTACTACAAAGACACAGGCATATGGGATTCTTGCCCCTATCATTTCGACTTGAGTCTAGCTGGAGATTTGTGGCCCAGTTATCGTTCAATGGGTAGTCTAGAGCCCGCGCCGTCTCACACACACACACACAGACACACACATACACACACACGCACACACACACACACACACACACACACATATATATATATATATATATATATATATATATATATATATATATATATATATACATACATACATTAGGTGTCCATAAAGTCAATGTTCAAATTTAGATTTATGGCTTTGGAGCTACACAGTGTAAAATTGATCTGTAAGCCTTATTAGTTTAGTGAGACTTCAGAGTAACTACTTTCTTCCCATGGTTGTCGTTGACCCATGGGTTCCTTAGTTGAGAGAGCAACTCGCATTTTTGGTTAGCTGTGGTAAAACCTGTTACTGCTGTCCCCCCCAAAAATTATTTACCTCTTAAAATCAAGGGGTACCATATCAGGGATACCATATCAAAGTGAATGGAAAAGTCTTTGAGTAACGGGATCTATCCGTGATTAGTCCAGTGAAAAAATGGACACATGCTTTTTTTTTAACGTGTTAATGTTTTCTGATAAAGCAATATTCCACGTTGGTGGTAAGGTTAATAGGAAGAACTGCCATACGAGGTTCGGTGAGAAAAACAACAGGAATCTATCGTACACGCAAGGGATTTCCTCAAGGTCATTGTCAGTTTGCATTAGGAAAAAGTCGAATCATAAGGTCATTCTTCTGTGAAGAACATGTTATACTGAGTACTATTTAGAAATTTTGTCAAATTATTGTATTCCTCAACCTAACCGATGAAATTTGCAGGGTTCTTTCTATGAGTTGGTGTCCTTGTCTCTTTTCTCTGGTGAGTTAAGCCCCGTCCACACGTTCGAGCTTTGCCCGACGAACTTTGCTCGTTGTGACGTCAGAGGCAGGAAAAAGCAGAATCTTATTCGCTGTTTCTCCGCTTCTGACGTCACATCGAACAGAGTTCGTCGAGCAAAGCTCGACCCTGTGGACGGGCCTTTAGAATTGCTCTGCCAAACCGTGACCCATCACAGGCAGTTCCTGTCTCTCTAAAACCATTTCATCCAATTTCATATGGAATTCCTGTTTGGTGTCTCTTAATTCTAATGAGTTCTAAATAATATTCTGGACAGGACGCAGGTTGCTCTCTCAGCTAAGGAAAACATTGGTCAATAACAACCATGAAACGAAGACATTCTGAAGTGTTAACAAAGTATTTATGATAACAAAACTTAACACACAGTATTGCAAAAGTTTTATATATATATCCCCAAAAATATACGAGAAATCTAAAACTGCATACGAATTTTATGGACACCCTGTATATACATATTTGCATGTGTCTGTGTGTTTCCGTAGTTTAACTTATATCAAAAAGCAACATCGAGAAAAAGAGGCTACAACAAATTACCAGCAAATGCTGGTAATTAATATACAGATAATGTTATGTACTTAATGCCCTCTGCTTGGAGATATCAGCCAGTAGCAACAAAGGAATCAGTCAGCAAAAGCTAGAACATGAAGTACATGTCGATAAAAATAGAAAACAGATTAATGGTGCCCACATCCACATACAAACACACACACACACACACCCCCCCCTACCTCCCCCCCCCCCCCACACCCCCACACACACACACACACATACATGTGAGGGCGCCAACACACAAACACACACAAGATAAGTTAAGACTTTCAGTTTTCATTCCCAGAGTTTATCAGTCAATTAAAAGTCGTTTTTAATTAACCAACTTTAATCTCCAAAGGCTTCAGATAAAACAACACAAAACTCCCTGCCGATGCTACATTCAGTTGAGGATGAACACTCTTACAGAAGGTCTGTCAGCAACACTTCCAAACCGTTACATGTGTTGCTCGTTTCTCCAGCATCCTTGACACTGTCATTGTGAATGTTATTGCAATTCCATCTATTATTAGTCAGACGAGTGGTATTTTTAGGTTTGTGGTGGAAGCAGGCTTCTTACAAAAGGTAAAACTTTATATAGTAAAGTGTAAATGATGCCATATTTGTAACTTAAGCGTACATAAGATGGAAAATTGTTATTGTTTTTTATTTATTTATTATTTTTTTTTCTTTTTTAATTACATAACAGTATATTTCTGGCATCGATAACCTAAGTTGTTGTGACGCCGTGGTACATTTTTTGCATCAATCAATCAATCTAGGCCTTCCTCTCTTCCCATCACATGTGAAGTATCAAGTCTTTTAAGCAACCTACCATCCTTCATACAACATGACTGAACTGTCATAAAACGCTCTGATCTATCTTTTCACATGTACTAAACTTGTTATCATTTCCTTCATGTATCCTAATATTTTTCAAAATTGTAATCCATATCACTTCTCAGGAACAGTGTAAACAATCTGAACAGCGTCATCTTGTATTCTTCCATACTTTACTTCCATAAAAGATAGTTGGCTCAACAATCCATTCATAATTGCAACCTTGTCTTTCAGAGACAGTTATCTTTCCTTCCATATTTTTGTTATACATCCTGCTACCTTCCTTGCTTCACCTAGTCTGTACTACCAACATGCGCGAGCAACTCCCAGCTACCTATATGAATTAAGCGTTTGATTCAGTCACTATCTATATGAACAACAACTACTCCACCTTTCTGGTTTTCATTTGCACCCTAACCATACTTTTACTCACTGGTATTTCCGTCAAGAAATAACAGTTATCCATTGAAAAAAATGAAAATAAGAGAAATAAAAAAGGTAAAATGATATTAAAACCAAGAAAAACATTCTTGAAAAGTAAGGACAATTGCCGACTCGGAGAAGAAACAATTGACGTCAGAAATGAAGTGTTGGGAGTTCGGTTGAAATGAAAATGTGACTCTCTGGAGGAGAGGCTGATATTTTGATTGGCAGGGTTTCTCGAATGAATAGCTAAAGCGATTTAGCCGTGACGAGCCAAAACATTTGGAAGGTTTGATAACATTACGAGGTCTAAATGGGATGAGAAGGCAGAAGCAACAGCGATAACCAAAGACTAAGAACAGAAACTGAGAGAAAGAGTCAGAGAGCTCGCCGGTTCTTTATGTTTGCATAAGAGCAAAAATGAAACCAAATGTGGCTTCTTCTAACGTTTTCATATTACTCTCTCTCTCTCTCTCTCTCTCTCTCTCTCTTTTCACATGACTAGTATCAGGGACAGTTATCAGCTCCTCCCCTATTTGTTGCCACCCCTTGGCACTTCCGGTCTCGATTTTCGGTTCAGTACATTGACAGAAAACAACTGCCAGTTGCATTCTCCTTTCTCTGTGATCATTCTCGTGAGTGATGTGTGGTCTGATAAATATTAATTCATGTGTACTTTCACTCACTGTTCCCACTTAGGCGAATGCGTATACACACACACACACACGGACGAACGCACACACACGTGTTTAATATATATATATATATATATATATATATATATATATATATATATATATATATATATATATATACATTTATATTTATAGTTGTGTGTCTGTGTATGTGTTTAACTCCAGGCAAAGAATGAGATTGTTATAATGGTCACTACTTTTTGCTTATTTTTTCCCCTCAATTGTGAAAATACCCACATGTGCAGGAAACGTCACATTAACCGTTTTTCCCGCCTAACATAAAGACTTATTAGCATCATTTCGAACCTTGAAGTACAATGGTTTACATCTTTGCCTTTTTACAACCCCAATTACTGGGTTTATTACAAGACACCAGTTCGTATGTGAGAGGTTCTGCACTGAGTGCGCGTGCAGTCTTCACTTTCCGACATTGATATATTGGACTCCAAAACACCATGACGTTAGTTTGTGCGAAAATCTGCATTATTCGGAATAGGCAGATTACCGCACTAAGCTTCGTTTACCACTTTGTAAAGTGAAGTTTTTTCATACAATTTTAAACTTTATCCATAATCATAACAACCTTTTAAAGTATGAATCCATACATTTCAAGCCTAATGTGATGGATGTAAACTCTTGTCTTTAGAAAGATTTTGTTTAGAGAGAGAGAGAGAGAGAGAGAGAGAGAGAGAGAGAGAGAGAGAGAGAGAGAGAGAGAGAGAGAGAGATTGCATTCCAGGTTCAAACTGGCTAACGAAAACAGCCTTTTCTTCAGTTTTTGTAGAACTTTTTTTTCGGTCTGAATACGACTGGTAGGGAAGCAGGGGTGAAGCGGAAGTATATTCAATTTGACAGACATGGTGAAAAGCAGTCTTAATTTCATTCAAGAATTTGGTAGCATTTATATTAGTCGACAGTTATAAGTTTCATGTAGTAAATTCATCAATTCTTGGAGGTACAGAAAGTTTTTCCTGATGTCCTTCTTTTACATAGTAATCGAGTTAGTAGTTAGATCTTCTCAGGTCCCATTTTCTAACTGTATTCTCCTTCTTTTTAGATATGTTCTTATAATATGTTGAATTTATACTTTTCAAAAATCGATGTACGTTTCCTTCAAACTTTCGAACTGGATTGCGCTCTCTCTCTTTAGAATATGTTGAATTTATACTTCTAAAAAAACGATGCACATTTCCTTCAAACTTCCGAACTGGATTTCTCTCTCTCTCTCTCTCTCTCTCTCTCTCTCTCTCTCTCCTCTCTCTCTCTCTCTCTAGAATATGTTGAGTTTATACTTAAAAAAGAAACGATGCATATTTCCTTCAAACTTCCGAACTGGATTGCTCTCTCTCTCTCTCTCTCTCTCTCTCTCTCTCTCTCTCTCGTCTCTCTCGCTCTCTCTCTCTCTCTCTCTCTCCGCTTCTTCTGTAACTTAAATATTTCTTGGGGGATGTCTTTCAGAATTCTTTTGTGAGCGTTATTAAAGTTTCACCCTCCCCAACTTTTCTTCCATCCCTCCCGGCATGTTTGTATGAAAGAAAACTAATTTTTTTTTATTGCGAACATCTCCACAAATTTTGGCTTGCGACTATCTAAGAATCCTGGCACATGTATGTGGTTGTAATTTCTCCGTATTCTGTTCAAAGGAAAAAATTTTTTTTTCTACAATTTATTAATGTCTGATATTTCCTTTCGTCTCAAGAATTTTTGCTTTTAATATGACGAGGCACATCCTGTTATTGATTATCATTTCTTGTTAATATCATTAAATTTTGCTGCCACCTTTTGGCAAAGGGCGGAGATGGTAGCCATGTCAACTACTTTGATATTTCCTTTTTCTATAAGGTAGGGCAATTTTCATCGATAGGTAAATCGTTCGTTAATTTTTGCTATTCGTTACCCGTATGTCATGTTTAGGGATACTAAAAAAAAAGTGTCACAACGGATCCTCAATGTGAACGTCGTGAAACATTAGAGCGTAATTTTTATTTGGCCGAGATATTCAGCAATGAAATGCGTGAGGTTACACCACCCCAGTCAGGGCTAAAATTTCTGTATTGATTTCCTTGTCGTCGGCTGGAAATTTTGAATCGGTAAGCAATAGCGAGGAACGTCAAAACTTTAATTGTTGAATCCTCAGTCGGTTTAGATCGTCACCATGAAAGTCTTTCAAGAAGAGAGAAAAATAAAATGAAAATATAAATTGAAGAATAAAATTAATAACCGGTATGAAGAGAAAAATTTGAAGGTAAAAATTCCATTGTATAATGTAGATGCCAACAATTTATGGCTGAGAAAAGGTAATTATTTGAATTTTAAAAATTGTTGTGATTTGATGTGCGAACTAAAACATATACAGGAATTGGATTTGCAGCACTCGGAAACAAAACCGAGGTGGCTGAGTCATTTGAAATATGGAAATGTTTTCCCAAGTATGTTTCAAGAAGCGCGGTCATATATATATATATATATATATATATATATATATATGTATATATATATATATATATATATATATATATATACATATACATATAACTGGTAAAATGTTCTGTCACAACAGAATTCCATCCGATAAAAGGAGCCCATAAAAACACCAAAATATAGAGAGAAAAGTAATATATATATATATATATATATATATATATATATATATATATATATATATATATATTATATATATATATATTTATATAAAAGTGTGGTTGCGGCCGCATTTATTTTATCTAATGATTGAAGCTAACGCATTCATTCGTACTCTCTTTCACTCTCTCTCTCTATCTCTCTCTCTGTTTCCCTCATTCTAGAGTAACAGGTCTTTTGCTTCTGTTGCTGCCTCGAATCTTGACCCATAAATCAGTCCAATTTTCTAACCGGAATATTTGCCCTCGTGAAATATGGAGTGAACGTGAGCGTATTAAGAGGATTTTTTTTTATTCCGTTCTCGCCCAAAGGCTTCTAAAGCCCGCTAAATTATTTTCAGCCTCGAATTCTCTGCTTTCTTATCAGTGAGTTTGCTGTTATTGTTTCCATTCGCTCTATGTTTTTTTCTTTTTCGCAGAAATTGTTGTGTGTATTTAATCATCATTTTTGTTCTTTAAAATTTTCGGGCATTCATTATTAATATTATTTTAAGCTAGGGATAATCCTTGTTCTTATAATCGCTTATGTTGCTATCCTTATATGCAGTATAGTGACGATGACGACAGTGAGAATGACGATTACCAGCGCCATAGTTCCTATTATCATCATTGGATAATCCTCTTAGAGGTACAGTGCTGTCAGTATATCTCACGTGGTGCACGGTAGGAATTACCAACATTTGCTTGCAGTGTCCCTTCAATCCCAGCTAGCACTCACTTTTAGCCTTTTACTTTACCTCCAATCCGCTTCCATACTTCCATTCCAACATGTAATACAACTTCCTACTCCCTCTTTTCACTGTCGTAAATGCTGAATGGCTGGGAGTGCCCAAGTTCTTGGCTTCATGGCAGGATTTTCATAAATCAGTCAAATCTTATGATAATGAACGTCAATACGCTTCGCATTGACAAAGGCCTATTGCATGATTCCAGCTTTGAGCGTTGCCTCTGCCTCCACTGAGGCCTTGTACTAACTTTTTTCAGTGAGTGGGGATTTCTGGTAGCAGCTAGTGATGAGTTGTGGCTTCGTGCAGCCCTTGAGGCAAAGACCAAATAAGGAAGGATCTCCAAGGATTAGCTATCAGGGTTATCAAGATTCCGCGGTGATTAAGTGGGTGCAGTTTGAATGCTCAATTTATTCACGAGGTGCTCCAAAGTATTGCCCCTCCCAAGGGATATCAGAATATAATAAATATAAGAATATAATGATTATTTAAATATTCCTTTTTCTGACTATATTTAAATATGACACATACACATGATATTTAATTTAGAGGTAAGCTGTGTTTTTCAGTATCGGTGACCTTGACCTAATTTTGTTGTGTTAAAGAAAAAAAACAAATGTCATTTTTTTTTCATATCTAATATAATAGAAATTACATTTAGTAACTATGGTATATAATTATTGGACTTCTTCCTTTGTTCTTATTCTTTTCTTCAGTATTGGACAGTTGGGGGTAAACCATTATAATTGAGTGACTGACCTTGGGTTCAAGATCACAGATCTATCTATACTTAAGGGATAATATTTATACATCTAACTTTTTTTTTCTCTTTCTCTTAAAAACTACGGGAAATCTTATAATAATGACAATGAGCTACGGATAAGGATTAAGTTATTCCGATGTGTTTTATTTGGTAGTTTTCTTCTTTTTGCGCTGAATTGTGTCATTTGATCTGCAGTAGATATTGGAGATATGCGCGATTTGATGACTTATAACATTGCCACTTGTTAATATTTATATATGTGTTCATACTGTTGAAATACAGGTGTCATTCTTCTTTAAGCACAGGGAGCTCTCTTTCGTCATGCTTCATCTGCCACACTCTTATCTAGTCATGCTGAGGTCTGGTGCTCTATTTAAAGGATCTAGTGTGGCATGGCGCAAGTCCATGACTGTTAGCAAGGTGTTTACAATTTTCGCTTTGTACCATCAGGTTCATGTCCTTGCTGTTTGTATTGTTGTTACGTTAAGAAGTTCTACACCATCTTGTTATTTTTTTTTTTTTCATATTGTTTTACTACTGAATATTTTATGCAGCCTTGGTAATAAACGCCTCCACTTCATTGTTAATCTTGTCGTTGGGACAAAACTATGGATCAGTTGGTATAGACAGCAGCCCTTCTACCCAATTAACTAATTTCTCCTCACAGATTTTTGTTCAGTTCTAAATGCTTTTTCGGTCTCTTCTTTTGTTAGTCTTAATGGGCATTGTCTGGAAAAAAGACAAACGGCTTTTAAATTTTTGTCCACAGACAAATAAAAGGAAATGATATATAACTAATAATGGATCCAGATTTTCACCTAAACGTTACCAGACGCTGCATATTGGAGTAATTTTAGCTGGATTAGAAAAAGCCTTACAGATACACACTCACAATATATATATATATATATATATATATATATATATATATATATATAGATATATGTGTGTGTGTGTGTGTGTGGTATATATATATATATATATATATATATATATATATATATATATGTGGTGTGTGTGTGTGTGTGTGTGTGTATGAGTGTGTTTGTATGAAAATTTATGTCCGATTTTCCATTATAACCCTATGTTAAATGAAAATTGTAGTTTTTCTCAGAGGATTTTTATTGTAGAAAAGGACTAAAGAAGATTTTCTTCCATAATACACTGACATAACATATAGGAGTGGTTTTGTATTCGCTTGCGTGCTAGTATCCGTGACTCGTATGCAATGACTTTTCTCGCATTTCTAGCTATTTCCGTCCTGCTATCGTTAAAAAGTTGCACAGCCTATTGAACCCAATTAATCTTGAGAGCTTGCTGACGCAAATACATTTGCGATTCGATTAGGTCTTCAGGTACGAAGCAACGCAACGTATGCCGTTTGTTATTTGTTATTTTTTTTTATTTCCGTCTCTATTCCAGGAACTCATTACCGAAACCTAATATAGCAAATGAAAATATATTTACGAAAGTGTCCCCATCCTCTTTCTGTCTTATAATCCTCTAGCCTTTTGCTCTGTTTTAGATCTTTGAGGTAAGAAATGCAAAGTTTCAACTACTGAGAAAATTGGAAAGCGGGAAGTTTCATAAGTTTCATAACCGGTTTAAGTTTAAAAGGTGTAAGTTGGTCCTGTTGGTTACAGCGACATCTGGCATGAGATTCTCGGGGAGAAGCAACACCAGGCACCGCTCTTGGTATACATATGAGAGTCATGCAGCAGCCATATGTCAACAGAGCGCTGTTATAGAGCCACGCTCATGACTTATTTTATTTGGCCTTGGGAACGCCGTTTCCATTTTGATTCACTCTCTCTGTGTGTGTGTGTGTGTGTGTGTGTGTGTGTGTGTGTGTGTGCGTTTTATACGAGTATCAGTATTCGGTATTGCTTTGTTCTGGTTCATCACATGCCAAATGGGAAAGGTAACTTTTTTATATATGGAAGTGATTGAATACTAGAATTTCAGTATGTACACACACACACACACACACACACACACACACACACATATATATATATATATATATGTATATATATATATATATATATTAATATATATTATATATAGAATATATATATATATTTATAATATACACATGATTTCCCTGCAGTTTATCTCACTAATATCTACTCGCCTCCAACTTCCTATCTCATAGTTCCCATCCAAGTTGGTTTAGCTTTCCATAGCTTTTGGTTCCCACTGGATCCCAGCTGACATTATAAACTTAGTGTGCTTAGGAGTTTTGTGGAGGACACGTCCAAGCGATCTTATTCTCTTTTTCATCATAATTTCATCTACCGTACATGCGGAGCTACTGTAATTTCCTAGATTATCATTTTTAATCCTGCTGTGCAATCTGACTCCTTGTATTCATTGTAAATCTTTATTCTCAAATCGACTGAATCCTTTTAGATAAAGCTTCATTATTGTTATGCTTTTGTCCAGGCCTATGTATTGGGGCTCCACTTTAATCCTTCCATTCTCGACCACTTTTTTTCAATTTAAAATCCATGAGTAGACCAAACAGAAGAAGGGAAATGACATTCCCTTGTAGCATCCCACTGTTTACTGCAACTTCTTATGACAAGAACCTGTCTATATCTACTATGCAGCTGCTTCGTTCAGTTATAGCGATATAATCAATTTCAGTGTAGTCCCACTCCCTCCCAGCCCTTCCTGTATGCCTTCATTGATTTTATTATATATATATATATATATATATATATATATATATATATATATATATTATATCTGGCATTAGAATAACTCTTTGTTTTAGAAGAATTATCATTAGCTTGCGTTTTTTTCACGTGCACTTTATGTAACGACCCCATGACGAAAGTTGCAGGAAAATGGCATAAATTCTGGTGAGGATTTCGCGAAGAGACCCGGCTGTCAGTAACAGCGGAAAATAATATTTACTCGAGATGATAAATTCATGACGGATTTTCTGTGAAACTCGAAAGACATGGAACCCTCGGGGGTTGAATATCTGCACATGACCTTCGAAATTAGAAGTGGCCGGAGAAAATCACTTGGTTTTCGGTTATAACCAACCCCCCCCCCCCCCCCACCCCCCCCCCCCAAAAAAAAAAAAAAAAAAAAACAAAAAAAAAAAAAAAAAAAAAAAATACATAAATGAATAAAAAAAAAAAAATTAAATAAAGCCTGCGGGGTTACTTTGGCAATGGTGAGATACACGTGGCAGAGCTAGACAAAGTAATACAGTGTGTATTGCTTCTAGCAGCAGAGCGATATTCAAAGTAATGGGAAATGCGTTTCATTTTTCTGATTTTATTATTGTGAATTGTAATAGATAAGAACGAGAGAGGGGAGAATATTAGAATATATTAAAGTTCAATAGTTTATGACGTTGGAGGTCGAAAAATAATGTAAATAAAGAAACAGAATAACCGACATTTCCAAATAGAGTCTGAAATCTTATGTTTCCCATTTTATGAAGGACACGCCTAAACCGTCTCTATATTTAACATATCATTGACAGGATGAAAAGTATGATCACTAACCCTGTACATAGTGGGTTAAAGACTGTATGCTATATACAGTGTACACTTTGATCTGCCATCTCTAATCTCACAAGCAATAATGATATCAGTTGCATCACTGGTGAAGTTGACTTTCCTGGTCAGTGTTGCTGTTACTATGGTGATGTTTTAGGTAAGTTTAGGGCAAATTTTGTTAGTTGTGGCCTGCTTTAGTTAGATGGTTTGATTTAAGTGGTACATACATGGGCAGTAAGGGAAAAATCGGTAAATTCCTGAGAAACCAATTGTAATAATAAGATAATAATGGGGAAAAACTCTCTATCGCGAGAGTATATATAATGTTCTAAGGGGTCCACAATAATAAAAAATGTTGTGAGTTCGTGTATAGTTTCGAAACTCTTTACAAAAAGCTTTCGAACCCTGCTATGGACTGAAGATGAACCCAGGGCAGGGTTCGAAAGCTTTTTGTAAAGAGTTTCAAAACTATACACGAACTCGCAGCATTTTTTATTATTGTGGACCCCTTCGAACAAGATAATAATAGTAAGTAGTGGGAGACAGAATCAGAGTTAAAGACATTACTGGGATGGAAATATCGAAGCAAAATTTCTGGCAATATGCACCTAGTACCAAGCTTGCTTCATTGAATTTTTAGTGTCCAGTGTACACACACACACACACATATATGTATATGTGTATATATATATATATATATATATATATATATATATATATATATATATATATCAACATTGAGCAGTTTCCCTTAATAGGAGTTGTCTTCTTGAAAATATATAGCAATGATCACAGGGTTCCCGCTAGCACCGCATCGAAACTTCCACACACTCTTCATCTCTCACCATTATTGTAAACGCCTTGTTACTTCCTGGATGCTGTTGCCCTTCCTTTCCAGTACCTCTATTACACCACCTGTCCAACCCTCTCTAGGTCTTCCTCTCACTTTCTCTACAACTAATCCGAATTGTATACTTTTTCCCTTACCAGTCACACTCAATTCTTTCTAAATGAGTGAAACATTTCAGAGTGCTCTGATTACGTTCACCCAGGCACACCCTCTTACTCCTCCCTGTGCCTATATTTATAATCCTGTTAGTTCTTCCATGTGGCAGATACTACGTGAAAGGTCCATATATACAGTTTCCACGTGCTTTCATTTGCATCAATATCCACACTGAATTTCGACAGATTTGATTGGGCATTCCACTGAGGGGTCAGAGATGTGTATTTCTGGTGATAGAAGTTCACTCTCGACGTGGTTCGGAAGTCACGTAAAGCCTTTGGTCCCGATGCTGAATAACCACTGGTTCCATTGAACGTAAAAACGCAATACAAAAATTTCCCTTCATTCTTTCCAGAATTTCCTCCTTATCTTTTGCAAACATCCTGTTACCTTTCTAGCTGCATTTACTCTGGGTCTGGCCTTTTCTCAGATCTTGCCCCTGTGTGGGGTAGTGCCGTCAGTACAGCTTACACAGTACTACTGTAGGCGTTACTTAAGGTTCTTTACGGCGCCCCTTCTGCCCCTAGCTGCAACCCCTTTCATTGCTTTTACTATACCTCCATTCATATGCGCTTTCTTTTATTTTTACAATCTTACTTTGCCTAACAATCGATTCAACTTTATTTACAGCGCTGAATGACCTCATGGACCGCAGCGTTTGGAGTTTGGCCTAAACTTTATATTCCAATTCTAATCTTAACATCATCCGAATGATTTACTGGCAGATACTTATAAAAACTTTTCCTTCCATTCTCTTGCCGCCAATGTTCAAGCTCACTGCTTAATCTTTGTGACCTTCGTCTACTCTCAGAGGAATGACTATTTCTCACGTTTATTCCCAGCATTTTCCTTTTGAGAGACTTATAAACTCTTTCACTGATTTCTGCAGTTTTTCTTCGCTGTCTGATATTTTGACTTGGAAGCAAATAGTAGCTTTGTAGTCATCACTAGGTGTGTTCTCCGTACGTAAAACTTTTAGTAAGAAATATTGAACGGGCAGCATTGGCAAAGGTGTAGAAAGTTTTATATGAAAACACGAAATTGAGGCAAACTTTACGTGAGTACACGTATATAACATGTAAGCGTAGGTAAATTCTGTTGCGAAGTATTACATATACATGCACACGTACTTTAAGTCAAATGTTTCTTATTTCATTTCGGTAGTAATCATTAAATTCACCAACCATATGTCAAATTACTTCTTGGACGTAGAGGTAAACAGGTGCCCGAGTATGTGCATGTTTGTACGTGCTGTGTGGGTATGTGAGTATGCACAGGAGAGATGGAAATGGAGAGAGAGTTATGGCTTGCTGTAAATGCAGTATTTGCAGACGAACGGAAAAGAGGCGGTTTGTGTCCGTGAATTTAAAAAAGTGAAGTGAAAGAAACAAAGTTCTTTGAAAACAGCCACCGTGAAGTGGCAGTAAAACGGAGATCCCAAAGCAAGTTAAAAATCATGTAATGGAAAATCGCCTTTTTGGGAAAGTTTAGATTTTATTGCGATTAATCTACTCTCACTGGGGGAATGTTGATTGAAGTGATTAGTCAGGAAAGGGAAATTGTACGAGTGGCCATGTTTTTGAATTTGAGGTAATTGCAGATCCATTTTCTGTTACCTATGGAGATCAAAATTTTTTTCGGTATTAGCTCGAAAACGGTTGATCTGTTTTATGGCCAAAGAATAATTCGTTCATCTGTGGGTATCATATTGTTAACTGATTTTGCATCACAGTGTGATGTATTCATGTGCATTCTGTTCTGCTCTTATCACCTTTCTTTGCACTGATCTCTCCCTTTTTTGAATGTGGCCCTGTAACTTACATGTGTAATAATAATAATAATAATAATAATAATAATAATAATAATAATAATAATAATAATAATAATAGTAGTGAGAGCAAAAATATTGAAAGAGTCCAAGACCACAAAACACTGATCTTGACGAAGTTTCCGACATCGTATCCGAGAACTTTTATGAGGAAATAATACGTGACTCTCCAAGACGGCATATAACTAATGGTATGAGAATGCCTACCTCTCCACTAGCGATGCGAATGGGCAAAATAGGTCATGCTGTATCACCCAGATGAAATGGGACAAGCGTGAAGCCTCGCCCGTCACAAATAACATGTTGCGACTGCTCATCTTCCTAATAATGGGAGACGTTTCCTTATGGAGACTCTCGCTTGTGATCTAAAGTTATTGTATAGTGTTGACTTTTTATATATTCTTGAAATGTTAGAAATGTAGTTGTCTTCGTTGTTTTACTAAATGCTCCTGGTTATATTTCCATTTGTTTTTGTTTTTGAATTTATAAATTCGCACCCCTCAAACATGATATTGAAATAAGTATTATTTAGATGGAGCTAGTTTATAATTAACTCTTTTATGACTGTATATATGCACCTACTATCACTGTAAAGGTATCATATAGAGTTTTTGAAATATATTTTTACTGTGTACGAACTCTAGAAGGGCAAAAAGATCACTGTTAAACCTAATCAGAAACCGTTTGGTGGTACTTTAGGGTTCAGTAAAAAAGAAAATTAAGGATGTTTGAATGCTATACCTGTGGTTATGAAAGCAGTCTTAGAATTAAAAAACAAATGTTGATTGTTTTAACTTATACCAATGCTAATAATGGGATCCTTTCGAAATGAGAAAGTTGGTTATACTTCAGTTACGAAGAATTATTGACAACATTATCGGATCATACGGATTAGAAATCATATGTTTGTGAAGGTGAGAGAACACTGCTATGTATGATAATGAAAACGTAAATGTACAGTAAATCGCTACATCCTACACTATAGTAAAAGTTTGATAATGACTCTTCCCAAAGACATGCAGAATTTGATGTGATGCTTTCGTGAAGTAATATATTAGCGACAGGTAATGAGGGTAAAATGACACCAGGCACTTGGTGTAATGATCATTAACAGAAATGGCTAAAGGTTAAATAAGGTCGTTTATTCTTATGAGTAATTGGAAGTAAATTTGACGGGATACGGTAAGACGAAAGGAGTCTTTCTGGAGGCCATGAACTTACCGTGTTAAAAAAAAGAAAAAAAAAGATTTATGAGTCAAGGCATCCTTTCGGAAGTGTGCTATAGATGTTGATTGATGATTGATTGTCTGAGTGTACACTTAAGCTAAGAAGGTTT
>NC_061108.1:32892889-32922889 GCF_015104395.2 Macrobrachium nipponense
TAAGAAATTGAAAGGGTAACTTAGCTAAATTTAGACGCACCCAGAGAGAGACTATGTAGACGTCATTACTGAAGGCCCTCCCACTCATTGATACTCTACTGTAGTATGACGTAGTTACTAGACACTCCAGTCGTATAGCCAATTTATGAATGAAGACACACAAACAGTTACCCTATACACTTCTTCTCTCTCTCTCTCTCTCTCTCTCTCTCTCTCTCGCTATATATATATATATATATATATATATATATATATATATATATATATATATATATATATATATATATATATATATATATATATATATATATATATGTGTGTGTGTGTGTGTGTGTATATTTATATATATATATATATATATATATATATATATATATATATATATATATATATATATATATATATATAAGGAGATCAGTAGAATAGGTAAATTGTTAAATATGGTTGATGAAGCTAGTCAGTGAGATAGTTTGCAGTCAAGAAAAAATCTGTCATCTCTTTATTCTTATTATGAAAATTTGAAATACATTAATATAGACAAAATATTTTTATATCTCATTTTTTTTTTTCCAACTCGTCATTCAAGTATGACCCCTATAAAATTTAATTTAGGCTTCCTGTCTGAATCATTTGGTGTTTGTGCATGATCTGTTATCCACTTACCTGTTAATATTAATCATATGACGCATGCGGTTCTTTTCTTTATTGCATCCTGCAAAAACACGCAGCACGAAAGCAGTCTTGCAGCCACGAGGACAATTTGCCAGGCCTGCCATAAGTGAAGCACCAGACAGCAGTCACGTAGAACAGATTGGCTTTGACGTATGAATGCTCTGCTGTCCTCCTCCTGTTATCGGCGTGTTTACTATTGTGAATGGAAAGTTTACTGGGTATTACGTCTGATGTCATAGTCACGTCACAAGTAGCCTCTCTCTGGGTGCGTCTAAATTTAGCTAAGTTACCCTTTCAATTTCTTATATTTACTCTGGTAAGTGCCTTTATTATTCACATTAGACATTACTGCATATTTTTGCCAATTAGGCTGTGGCTTCAAATACCTATTTCCAAAATGTGACCCATATCCGATGTTTTGGTAGGATTTTATCAACGAAAATCAATTGGACACGGCCCCTGAAATGCATAGTAGGTGATTTCCTCTCCCCTATCAATCCTTCTGGCTGCAATTCTGTTAGATCTCCGCAATGGTTGTTGCAGCGTTGCAAGAAGTCCTTCATCCGGGGGCAAGGGTTACCTGGACAGTGAGAGGCAAGGCAGAAGCAGCATCAGGAGAGGGAAAAACAGAGCCTGTCTTACAGTTAAAATATTTTCAAAACATACTAGTAAAATAGAAATTAACAAATGGGTCTTCGTTGACAAAAGACTTGTTTCCTTTGAATGATTCTCCTAAACTTATAGCAGCTCCCTCGACTAGTCGTCTAACATTTACATTGTTACTTTAAAAGATAATTTTAGCCTCGTTCCAGTTGGGTCTATGATCATTACTGAATGCATGTGCTACTATTGCACTGTTTTGTGAATGCAATTCATATTTTGAGGGAACACAAGCGAGCATACGAACTACAGTGGGGGACAGGCCCCAATAAATAAGACATGTGGCCAGTGTTTCGCTAGACCCACTGTTTAACGCCCCAGCCCGAGAGCTGGTATCTATTGTCCTACTCACCATCGAGTTTTCAGACCGCTAGGTTGGCAGGCCACCGGGTTTATGCAATGGCATCATTCCCAAGCCACCAGAAAGCAGCGGGGTTTAAACCCTGGTCCTCTCGACTGGTATGAGATAAGCTTGCCACTGCAACCACCATGGCAACATTTTATATATATATATATATATATATATATATATATATATATATATATATAATATTATATATATATATATATATAT
Source organism: Macrobrachium nipponense (assembly GCF_015104395.2). Lineage (NCBI taxonomy): Eukaryota > Metazoa > Arthropoda > Malacostraca > Decapoda > Palaemonidae > Macrobrachium > Macrobrachium nipponense. The sequence continues at coordinate 32,894,796 of NC_061108.1, forward strand.
ATATTTATATTTAAGTATAAAAGACCCTTTAAAACACTCTGGTTTAAAGCTATGGACTATTATTTCAGTGAACTAACTTCCACCCTTATCGAGTAGTGAATGACAGAAGTTACATTGGCGAAATATATAGTGGGGGATATGCCCTTAGGTGATGCCTGGGGTCATCGCTAAGCCGACGTTGGTTCTGTTAATTGTCTTAATCTGCTTCATTGTTGCTCTAAGGAAGATATTGTCTAAATGCCAGAGTCCCAGACTCCATTGAAAAGGTTGATCCTATTATCTTGTTGTTTTATCAGTGAAGATTCTACCATCTGACATTTGTATCGACAGCTGCTTTTGTTTAGAATTCCGGACGAGTTCCAATCCATGGTATGGTTTGTGTTATTTATTTAATGGAAAATTGCCGAACTATGTTGTCCATATCTAACTAAGCGCTTATGTTGAGTTAATCTTTCTGAGAGAGTTTTCCTGTTAATCCATAGTATGACTTTTTCTATTATGCTTTGGTTATTTTAACAAGATAAGTTATTTGATTGTTTCAAGTTCTTTGTTAAGAAAATCTGGAGAGCAAGTTCTCCGGTCTCTAAGAAATAAGTTATTTGCCATGCCGAGTTTTACTGAAATGTCATGATAGCTGTTAAAATGTATGTATGAAAGTGAGAATACCTCTTTCCTGAAGACAGTGAATTTGAAGTTGTTATTAGATCTGATGATTAAGACATCTAAAAAGGGAATTGGTTTTTTCCCATTCTACTTTAAATTTTATGCTCTGGACCAAGAAATATAATTTTTGTAGAAAGACATCAAAATCGCCACTCTCACTTTTCCAGTATGTTAAGATGTCGTCTACATAACGAAGTCAAATCATATCTTCAGGTTTGATAGGGTTTACAATTGCTGTTTCCAAATGCTCCATATGTAAGTTTGCTAACACAAGGTTGAGCGGACTCCCCCATACTGCAACCGAATTTTTGTCGGTAAAAGACGTTATTAGTGACGCAGAGCTCTACAAGTTCCATTATTGTATTCAATTCTATGGGGAAATGGTCAGCAAATGGTTGAAGTTTATTTTTGAGGAACGTTAACTGTCTGTGTGGGATCAGACCTCAGTTTCGTGTAAGTTTCACTATCACTTAACAATGCCCTTATTTTATTAACATAGTCACTTTTATTCATTATTACCTCTGCATTAAACTTATTTGCCTTTGTTACTTGTACTGTTTCGTCTATTTTAAGGTTTTTATATGCCTGGAGATCTCACGGGTACATTATGACCATAGCACCATACACAATACCATTACAAATATTGATATCCTCAGGAAATAAATTTTGACTAAAATTTTCCAAATAACAAAATTATTTTGAAATATCGACATAGTCCAGGTTACCGTCAGAAACACCAAAGCCTAATCCATATCCCAAAGTCGCTGGCTGCATATTTGAAATTCCTTGTAGAAAGTGTGGTAAAATATATTACGGACAAACGGGAAAGTCACTCTCACAACAAATCAAACAACAATATTCTGTGAGAACTGGTCAATTATCGAATGGATTATCCGTACATATGACGGATTTAGATAATCCTATTAACAGGAGTGAAGCAAGATCCTTAGTCCCATGTAGTGACAGAGATAAAAGGAATATCATTGAATCTTGTTTCATCAAATCAAATAATGGAAGTGTTCTAAATTTAAGTAATGGTTTGTTTAAACTCGATGCCTTCCCAATTAAAAAAGTTGTTGATAAATATAAAGAAAACAATTAATATATTAAGTTTTATATATATTTTTGGATTTTGTATGGCTAAGCTTTCGTGTCTCTTATGGTTAAATCTATGGTTTTAGTTTGTAACCGCGTGATACCGGATTATCCTGGATTTTCTCTTTGATTTTCATCCTTTTGACAGTTAACCACCTGGTATTCTTGATCTTTTTGTTTACCTTGTAACCCTCTTTCCTACTGTATTTCATTTGTTCCCCGACGTTGCCTGAATAAACAAGAGAAAGTGCTTGGTACTGACCTTCTGCCTGTCACTTTCCTGTGGTATTCGCTTTATATACATACATACATACATACATACTACATACATACATACACACACACACACACACACATATATATATATATAATACATATATATATATATATATATATATATATATATATATATATATATATATATATATATATATAGATTAGCGCTAACATCAGTGATAATGGAGAATTTTTTATTTTTTACATAATTATATCTCTTACTAAGTTTGCGGTTAGTATTTGCAAGATTAATAAATTTGATTATATTTCGTAAACTACTGAATTGTTAAGTTTATTGTTCTTCTTGTGAATGGGAAAGAAAATTTTTTAACGGAACTTGGTAACTAAAATGCAAAGTTGTATAAAAGAACTGTCCGCGTCAAAAGCGACACTATACACAAGGAATGAAGTATTTTATATTTGTCGTCCTTTGAATTCGAAGTAGGCGTTTAGCAAAAAAATCTGAAATGTTATCGAGCTGAAGAGTTTTTTTTTTTTTTCCAATCGGAGACTTCTAGGTTGAAAGGATGGTGAAGAAAGCATTTGAATGAAGTGCTAGGGATGAGATCTGCATATCACAAGAAAAGAATCGGAAACTGTTTGCAGTGTGTAGACACACACGAAGCGATTCATCAGCTGCAGGCTGTTGTTGTTGGCTGCATAAATCACGAGAGGTACTTCCACACCCATCGTGGCCGCCCCTTCTGGGGAAGGGAAGGAATCAAGAGTGAGGGAAAGCTCCCATCTGTCCCTGGTCTTCAAGAGAAAGTGATCTTAATGGAATTTTCACCTTTAGTGACGCCTCATTGGCCCATTCAAAGCAGAAGGTTTAGCGAACACGGGAAACAGAGGGAAATACATTTATACGAATAGCTTAAGATGGAAAGCGGTGCTTTTTGAAAATTAGTCAGAATTTAAGATAAATATGACTTGCAAAATTAAAAAAAAATATTAAGGTATCCACAAATAATCCTGTAAGTACCATACTAAGTGACGTTTGAAATAAAGCCATTATTACCTGACCGTTGCTGAATAACCACTGGTTCCACGCAACTTAAAAACTCCATACAAACAAACATTCTTACCTGAGCGTGTGTTGCAAAGCAAAAACTAGAAATTTTGTAAGCTAAAGGTATTATGTAGCTCTTTCATGCGAGAGTAACGTGCGAAGTGGAGCTTGTAAGGGAAAGATCATAGACAAGAATTCATCTTTCCGGTAATCGGGAACAAGTGGAATGTTCATGAGGGCCATCTTACGGATATACGTATATGTGAAAGAATCTAATTCACCAGACACAGTGGCAACTTATGAAGAGATATTTACTACATGCTTCCCAACAACTTTTTGTGTCAAGTATGATAACTGTAAAAAAAAAAAAAAAAAAAATAAGAGGCAGTTATTCTAAGTTGTATCCAACAAAGTTTAGCATAAGTAAAATTCTTTTATTGGTATGTATAAACAATTGTAAATAGTTATATTCTTAAGAAAATAAATCAGTAGTTTGCTAAAAAGCCAGTAAAAGAACATGCATTTGCCACTTATTTTAAGCACACCAGTCTCGAAGAACTAATAAGAACGATTATTACCAAACATTAGCTATAATAAAGAAAATATCTAGACGTTCACAAAGATTTTATCATTTTTCAAGCACATGCCTTACGTTAAAGTGATCATAGCCATTTTCTTCATAACGTCTATGATTAGACTTCCACGTGAAACATTCTTGCCTTAATATCAGTAATTATCTTGGAAGGGATTCTGTCAGTTTTCTGCCTACTGACTTTTGGACTTAAAAGCTATCACAGTTGTCAGTGCTCTTTGAGAGAGCCAACCTTTTCGAGTCATCTGGCCTCTTCCATTCTTAACACACCTTCATGTGGAAGGAAAGAGCAAATATGAAGAACTTGGCCTCTGCAGTTGAGGAAAATACCAGTGGATACTCAGGTCAATTTCTTTATTTGCGCTCAGTTCTTCTGAAAATTCTTTTCTTTATTCTAGCACTGGATGAGAATGCAAAATATACACTTCTAATATAATTCGGTATTTCAATTTACAATATCGATAAAGATACGAATTCGTCATGTTTGTATATTCAATATAAAATGTTGCAGATATAGTCAAGACATTTATCGCTCAAGGTGTTTACAATATAGGAAGGCCTATTTTACTCCTTTGGATGATGAATGATCTTTTAGGCTTGGACCCCTGTTCCCGGCCAACCTCATTCACCCCATTACTCCGTCCCCCGCCCTACTGACTTCCTAGCTGTCCCGTGCCAGGCTTTCAGGGAAATGAGAAGCAAAATTCGATTCGACTTTCCGAATATGAGTGACAGACGTCTATAACTTCTGACACATATTTTACTTTCAAATAAGGCAATTGAGGCACCGGGTGGAGGGTGGGTGAGAGGGTTGGAAAGTGTCGACTTCAGGTCTTTCCTTCCTTCCTTCCTTCCTTCCTTCCTTCCTTCCTTCCTTCCTTCCTTCCTTTCCTTTCTTTCTTCTTTCTTTCTTCTTATCTTTCTTTCTTCTTCTTTCTTTCTTCCTTGCCTGCCTGCCTGCCTTCCTTCCTTCCTTCCTTCCTTCCTTCCTTCCTTCCTTCCTCCCTCCTCCTCCTCCTCCGCCTCGTTCATTCATAAGAAGCCAATATACACAGAAATCGGACGACATTTTTCAATCAAGGAAGCATTCCAAATAAATCCATTTTGGTCGATTATTCTCTCTCTCTCTCTCTCTCTCTCTCTCTCTCTCTCTCTCTCTCTCTCTATTTACAAGAAAGTCTAAATGAATTTTATATCCACATCTCATTAACGTCGTAACGCATTTCTTAATGGCTAGTCCTGATGAATGTCAATGCGATGACATTCATCAGCAAAGTTATTACCGATTGTAATTCAAGTTGAACTTTTTTTACCACCTAATTATGGAGGATTCATCTAATTGATGAGGAGGTAACGGATAATGAAGTCATTGTTTTTCATTTGTGTTCCCAGAAATGTCTGATAATGAATGTTTGAAATCGGAACATTAAATTTTTGCTACGATTATTTGCAAGAAAATTTCTGGACAACTTAGCGATTTATGAGTGAATGCAGCTCCCTCCTTCTTAATGGTCTTTGCAAGTTTAGGAATTGCTGAAGAAAATCATGATTAAACTAAATTTATGAAGGCGGAAATAATTGAACGATATACTTTCCTTAGAGAGTGTATCTGTTGACATAATTTCATAATGGTAGTTGCTGATAATAACTAAATTTAAGGTGCACGATAAACCTTTATCATTTTTTTTATGTAAGTGTACACTGATTAAGTTTCTTTCATAGTCATAGTTCAAGTTAATAAAAAATCAGTATATTAATTTTTTTTTTAAAAATCCGATTACCTCTTGATATAAACTAAATTAAAGAAGTAAATTAGAGCTTAACGACTAGTTTTATATTTAAGTATACTCTCACTAAATTTCTTTCATAGGTCAACTAAAAATGCTTTTACCTCCAGATATAAAGCTGTGTTGATGCTTTCCTGATTAAGTCTCCTGTACCAGCATCTAGTTGCCACGTGTATATAATTTATCATTGTGTTGTGTCAGCGAGAGGGGACGCTCAGATATGGGGAGAGCTTTGGTCTTGAATAGATTTGTTGCTTCTCAATCTTCTTGCTTGAATTGACCTTTGCAGTTTCGTGCTCTCTCTCTCTCTATCTCTCTCTCTCTATCTCTCTCTCGTCTCTCTCTCTCTCTCTCTCTCTCATATATATATATATATATATATATATATATATATATATATATAGATATGTGTATGATGGATATAGATAGATATATAGATATGTGTGTGTAGATGGATATAGATAGATATATAGATATGTGTGTGTAGATGGATGGCTGCAAGCCCCTCAGTTTTATTCACTTATATCTAATCTTACAGAGTAGCATTTTTTAAGTTTCCATATCGGGAAAATTTTCCGACAGAAAAATTGCGCGATTTACAATTGAGAACTTTCCGTGAATTCCCAAAAACAGGGAAAAAAAAAGTTCCTATGCAGTTATTTTATCTGATCAGACCATTTCGTTTCCATGTTCATAATTGCCTCAGATTACTGCTGCTCTAGAGATGAATTATAGCTAACTTTCCGTCCGACGTTCAGTTAATCGGTCCGTATATACAGTGTCTAGGGAATGATGCGCATTACTCGCTTGGAAGTGATGCTGGATCAGGCACGTATCAAAATAGTGTTCTAAGTGATGCATCCGGAGAATCCATTTATATTTTAGATCTACAGTACTGTCATGCCTTCTAGCAGTATTAATATTCCTTCGCTGAAAATTAGTAAATACTTGAAGGGATAATTTACACCAGGTCCTGATTACACTTAGCCCTTACTCTCGAACACACACACACACAAACACATACACACATATAGTTAGTTTATCTATTATATATGATTATAATATAATATATAGATATATATATGATATATATATATATATATACCACAATACATCACATACACTGCGTAAGAACAATTGATATATTGAGAAATGTGGAGATGTTTAGAAGTGATAGAAAGGTGGAAGGATGGATCAGAATTTTCTTAGAATGGTTCGGTCGAGTGAACGATGGTAGGTTGTTGGAAATAGTGTAAAATTCAGGGTTGAACGAGGCAAGTAGGCAAGTTAGAACTAGACAGGATTGGAGAAAATGGGATTTTAGAAGTTTTGGAGAGAAAGAAGGGCCTTAATATCCGGGAAGTGCGAGTAAGTGTGGAAGGTAAGGAATGAATGGCTGACGATCAAAATTTGGTTCGATGCTCTGCTGACGAGTTTCTTGTGTAGGAGTCTGGAGTAGTTAACGTTGCAGAAGTTTCCTTGCTTGGAGGGTTTACCCCCGAATAAGTACTTTAAGTATGAATTTGTGTTGGTTTTCTCGTATGTTGACAAATGCCTTCTTTAACTAGTCCCCCCCAGGCAAGGTCAGAGTTTATAATTTTTACTCCGTTTGTACTTCTGTCTGGCTGCCTGGCAGTCTGTCAGTATGCCTCTCACGCAAGCGTGCCACTGCACCCCTCACTGGATTTCAGTCAGATTAGGTGCAAAGGTGTAACAGCTTGCATAGCTGTGTGTGAAGAAGGGTCGTAGATTTGTATGTCAATCTCTTTGGCTTCATGCGTATCAATCACATTTTTCTTGTTAACTCATCTTCTCGTACTACATGGTTGAAGTCATTTCATATAAAGTTGGAAGAGGGCTAGACTATTAAGGATAAATGTACAAGAAGGGAGGTCGTTCGTTTGTCTGTCCGTCAATGTGACTGTCATATTTACCTCGTGTATTTTAGCCTGATCAGATTTGAGGTAAGGTTAAAACGTTACACAGACACACACACACACACACATCTGGGACAGTTAACCCAAACAAAGATTAAGATATCTAGAAAACAAATGAGACGAAGCACACTGATCTGCATGTGAAACTGGGAGAAAAAAATCCACAGTTGCAGTAAGAATTAAGTGAGAGACTGAAGAGGCACTAAAAACCCCGTTTAGTAATGCTTATGGCGCGCCATGCGGTGTGCTGACCGACAACACACACGGAGGGAATGCTCTTCAGAAAGAAGCTGGTTGAGGTCTTTACTAAGGGTACAAGTATTGTTTTCGGAATAGGTCAGGATTCTTAGTGTCATGGCATCTTCGTTCATACAAGGCTGTCCGAAATTAAATGATCGAAAAGAACTCCCTTCATGAATGGAGTGACTTTGAGTCGATAATTAGGACCTTGACTAGTTGAATTTTGTGTGTGTACCGCGTTATTAGTAAAGAATAAAATACAGCGTATTCCCATAGTTATCTCCAGTAATAGTATTTTTCCTCCGTTGGGGGTTAGTGCCGTCAGTGCACCTCATTTGGTACAATGTAGGTATTACTTAAGGTTCTTTGCAGCGTTCCTTTGGCTTCTTTGCAGCGTTCCTTCGGCCTCAAGCTGCAACTACTTTCATTCCTTTTACTGTACCTCCGTTCATAATCTCTTCCTTCCATCTTACTGTCCACCCTCTCCTAACAATTGCTTCACAGTGCAACTGCGAGGTTTTCCTCCTGTAACACCTTTCAAACCTTTTACTGTCAATTTCCGTTTCAGCGGTGAAGGGCCTTAGTTGCCCCAGTGCTTGGCATAATGCCAAAAATCTATACAATCAAATCAAATAGTTTTTTTTCAGTTACGCGACAAGTTACTTTTATTCTGATACAATAAAATGTTTTAAGTCCACTTCTATTTCGTTTTATCTCTTTCCCTCGCACCCTTCTAAATTGGTTCCATTCCCCCTATCACTCAGCGGGACAGCTGGCTTTGTTTATCCCAGGTAAGCGTGGCACTCGGCGAGATTTCATTATAGCTTAGAGTACATTATTTGTCTTGTCAGTAAATCCTGGTTGGTAGTATATTTTTGATAATATAAGGTCTGAAATGAAAATGTTTCGTATTTATACTTCTTTTTGTCAAGAATATGATAGAGAGAGAGAGAGAGAGAGAGAGAGAGAGAGAGAGAGAGAGAGAGAGAGAGCATAGTTTTATTTAAAAGCAGATGTAACAGAATATTTTATAGCAGTTTTGACGAGCTTCGATGAAATATGAGAAAAGTAGATATCGGGAGAAATCTTAATATGCTTAGTATTTAGGTAGGTATGTTTATGCACTTGACTAATTACGAATACTTTTTTTGGTGAATAGCTGCATGTCACTGTGTAGTGCTGAACACAAGGTCTTGAATACTCAAATTTTTAGTTAGAACCTCATTTTTGTCTCTTAGTGGGCTTTAACCTTCGTGGATTCTATATTGCTGTGCGCGATGAGAGGAACAGCATAATGTAGAGAGATATATTGTTTGCCAGAATGAGACTTGATTGATCACAACCTCCTTGGACATGTCGTCTATCAAACTGAGTATTTGCTGGCCGTAACTTTCTTCATCCAAGTATATTACAGGGGAAGATAACTATTATGGTAAATTTAACAGGTTCATAATTCACCTTTTTAAGAAGTAAAAGTATAAAGCAGTTATTTTATTACCAACATAATTCTTGGATGTTGATACAAACAAACAAAAATGAATGTACCTGCCAAACAGTACCTGGTCAACAATTCCTTAAATCCGTCTGGGCGCCAGTGGATTTTCCAAAACTGGCTGATTCAATTCATCTAACGAATGGGTCTATTATCTCGGGCATTATCTCTCTCACATGATCGCTTTAGATACCTCGCTGGAATCACCTCTCTGCAATCTGAGAGGCCGTGATGGGAGGCCATAAATTTTCACAGCTAGATTCCAGAACGGTTTATTTTATGGAATTCGGGAGAAATTATTCCATTTCTTTTTGGTGAGGTGCAGATGATGGAGAGATGCTGTATTTAGTCTAATATAAATAATGGCTCGTATTGGTGACATTAGTTTTCCGAAAGAAAATGACCTAAATAAGAAACAATTGTTAAAGATATGAAGGAAATAAGTTAGAGCACCTTCGAAAGATAGGAAAAGTGCACCGATTATTTAGATGACAGCATTTCCTGATGTGATTGCCGTTAAACACAGCATTTTCTTCCTATGGGTTACTCCATTTAATGAAGTTAAACAACAATTTTCTCAACATTTTTATTCAGGAAGAGCTTCTGAAATCAGTGTCATATCGCAAGGAATCTGTGTTCACAGTATTACTTTGTAACGATATAAAACCAATATTTGTTAGGCTGCCATTAGTAAAAGGAAGTTTATGCAAAAAAGGTAAACAATTAGGGTTATACCAATCAAACAATGCCAGGCTCGCTCTTCCGTGCATCGATCAAAACGCAGCTTCGTTTCCCAAAACCCGTCGATTCAGCGCGACTAACAGATGGGTCTATTATCTGGGAGTATTATCTCTCTCACATGATCGCTTTAGATACCCCGCTGGATTTCACCTCTGCAACCTGAGGGGTTGTGATGGGCTGCCATTAATTTGGACGGCGAATTCCACAACGGAAGGTTTTTACAGAGTTCCAGGATAGAACGCTGGCTCTCTGGTCCGGTGAGAGCTGAATGAGGCCAGGGCGCATCATCATCATCATCATCATCATCATATAAAGGTTGACACTTAATTACGATGCTTGGCTCTTGAGATAGGAGGGGAGGTGAGGAGAGAGAAAGGAATGCGGCAAGAAAGAAACGTGAGAGGAACGTGCGACGTGGTTTATTGGAGAGAGAGAGAAGAGAGGAAGAGGAGAGACGAGCAGAGACGAGAGAGAGAGAGAGAGAGAGAGAGAGAGAGAGAGAGAGAGAGAGTGGGTGATAGTCGTTATGCTCTGCATATGGATGTATTTTCTATCTTCCGCCTAATTCACGTATTGAACACAAAACTATTTCTTCTTTGATGAATTCATTCAAATTTATTTAACGTGGTTGCGCTGAATCTCTGTTTAATGAACGGAAATGAATTATGTCTGAGTAGAAATGTTGTATGTAGTCTGTAAATATCTTATTGGATTAGATTTGTTGTTGCTGTTTTTGTTTTTTTTAAGACAGCACAAGAGCTTTTTTGTCTTGTTGAACTTTTATGGACGTCGTTTTGCTCTGTGTGTGAAATTTGGCGACTAAATTACCTTATCCTACGTAGTACTGCAAAGAAATATCTTTGGCAAGTAATTGAAAATTTAAATTGAAGACTAGAAACAACTCTAAAACTCAAGCTAGTACCAATCATAAAAGTTGTTTTTATTACTGTAATATTTTGTTATTTTTATTCAGTTTTGGTTGAGGATGGCTTGTTTATATGGTTATGATAACCGGTTAAAACCTGACCAATTATATAGATTCGTGCGTTGGTGGGATTAACTTATGGCAGATTTCCTCTGCATTTAGCCACAGTTGAGCTTCTCTCATGAGCCACTTTTATTACTTAATCAGCTTTCTTACTTTCCAAATGACGTGTTGAATTCATTATTCCCCTTCTTGAGCTCAAGCTTTAGGTGCCCTTTGGACTGGTGCCATTATTAGTGTACCCATGTAAAGTCTCCTAAGAATTTGTACTTTTTCTCTAGTCCCAGAAGTATGACATGGTTTGTTCCTCAGTCAAATCTTTTTCATTTGAAATATACGGTGTATAATCTTTTTCATTTGAAATTTATGGTATGTATATTTCATGACTTTTGTACTCTAAAACAAGGAGGATTTATGCTATGCATCTCCAGACCTTGCGTCACTTGCATATAAGGAAAATATTATCACCCCGATCCAGGTTATTACCATTGAAATTTCCGTTTGTTTGAGTGGCAGTGAGAATACGTTTACATTTCCATAATAATTATGTTCATAAGCAGGCGCGGTATGCATATATGGACATAAGAATGTAATCTCTTATTGTATTGAGATCACATGCAATATTGAAAGTGCTGAATAGTTTATCTTAATTTTTCGTAATTATATATATATATATATATCATATATATTATATATATTTATATATATATTTTATATGTGTATATATATACTGGTATATATATACATATATATATATATATAAATATATATATATATATATATATATATATATATATATTGCATTTTGTATATATATGTATAAATTTGTGTGTGTGTGTGTGGTCTTTAAAAAATAATTCGCTTTACCCTTGAGGAAAGAAAGTAATGTTAAACAATAGAGCAAATAATTTATGTAATAATACTAAAGTGCATATATATCAGTATAGTCAGAGTTCTTCGTCTACTGTAGTTGGGCAAGAATTTTAAAAGTCGTTCCCGAGTCTATGCAAATACGCTCTCTCCCGATGTTGCATATTTTATACACACCATGGTGGAAAGATTATCTCATGTAAAAGTTAGTTGGAAGGGAGCTTATATATATATATATATATATATATATATATATATATATATATATATATATATATATATATATATATATATAGTGTGTGTGTGTGTGTGTACTTGTGTTCATTTTAAAGACTTCTCATGTACATTTTCCTAGCTCTCTCTCTCTCTCTCTCTCTCTCTCTCTCTCTCTCTCTCTCTCTCTCTCTCTCCTCTCAAGCAGTTCGTTCAATACACTCAATCATTACGAACAGAAAATCGTTCTTTTGCGACATCGTTGCTTCATCGGCAACAAGGGCGAGGGCAGACATAAGATTGGCACACGACGGGAAATCCATAATCCATTGTCAGTTGGTCTCTCCTGTCAGTTGGTCTCCTTGTTAGAGATGGGTGAGACGCTGAAGGAATTTTTCTTTGTCAACTGATATACTTATTTTTGCAAGTTATCTTGACATGATTGACTTCACCTGACTTAATTTTTAATCGGTCTTTCAGAGGATTTTTTAAGTTATTCACCGCGTGTGTAAAATAGGGTAAAGTAGTGAAAAATATATTGTTATTAGCTTCCACAGTTATTGGCAGTGGGCCTAGCCTTTTACTAAAAAGGTAAGACTGCCAGGCAGCAGCTGTCCTTTTAGTCGCCTTTACGACACGCAGGACCTACGGTGGTAGCATTCTTACACTTCTACCACAGGGTCATAATATTGGAATATATATGTGGCTTGTTTAATAAATGAAACGTTGGTGTACTGTAAGAATATTAAATGCTTTCCTATTTAAACATGAGTATGTAATTGACTGCAATCTGTATAGTTGAAAAATTATGACCAATTCTAATTTTTGTTTGATGCCTGGCCTCAGAGTTGACCTGAACATCGACTTTGTAAGTGGGGTAGGCATACCAAATATGAAATCTCTATCTCGGATAGTAAAGAAAAATTATGATGTAGATTATACCCGTGTTTGACCTTTAGTCTTCGAGTAATGAGCTTGACAATTGGAGGCACTAAAATTTGAATCTCCGCCATCGATAAACGATGTACGTTATCATGGAAATCTTTATCTTTAATGATGAAATTATACTGCTTTAAGAACTTGAGCCTTAGTGGTAGACTGAAAGGCAGATAATAAGTGGAAAGACGGGTATATTGATCGTTGCAACTTACGTACGAAAAATGGGTAATTTATTCCCTCCCCCCCCCCCCCCCCCAACACACGCACACCCACACGCACACCCACCCACACACGAAAATTGATAAATAAAAAAATAACCTGAGCGGGCGGACAGATCCATAGAAGGCAGGATGGAAAGGTCAATTACGCTACTAGGAAGCTCCGCTGGTAATATGATGGCATAAAAGAATGCTAATTCAACCTATTTGCATCCATACTTTTATGTTTCGTTTTTGACATCGGCGTAGTCTCGTTGGTATGCATATTTAGATATAGGGCCTAATAGCCGCGTTGTACATTTTATGATTTTTTTTAAGCTTGTACAGTTGAAAGCGAGGGTTTTCATCATAAATCCATCAGTCAAAGTAGAAACACTCTTCCTAATATATGAGGCAACATAGATTGCTTAGCAAAGTCCCTATAATTTCTATTCCTTTGGCAGCTGCAATGAAGGTAAATGTATTACCATCCGAGCACAATGCTATGCAAGTCATGCCATGACTTGTACGCTTGGCATGGTACGTTGATTTTCATTAAAGTAAATTATAAGCGCATATTAGGAGACGTCTTTTATTTGGCAAGTTTTGTAATTTGTTCTTCTTTTCTTGCCTGCCCACCTGGCATAAGTCATTATATTCATCAACATTAACTTTCACGCAGATTATGTTCTTGTACTGCATAAAGGCCCGCAGGAGTCCGTATCCACTTCTTACCTGAAGTGGTTCGTATTTTTGTGCCATGTTAGGCATGCATGAAAAATTGGCGCCAGCTACGTGACTGCAGGTCTTCAAAGTGGCTTCACGGTCACGTATCTGTAGAAGACATCCTGACCAGTATCCTGTTCTTGTTTACTTTAGTTATCGCGGGAAAAGTTATATTTTTATTTTGAAATACTTTTAAAACAATTCTTGAAATATATAATATATATAATATATATTAATTATTATATAATATATATATATATATAATATATATCATATATATATTATATATATAATAGTTATATATTTATCTGATAATATTATAATTTAATCTATATAATATATACTATCTATTTTATATATATTTTAATTATATATTATATAATTAATATTATATAATTATAGTATATCTATATATGTCCTATATATTATTATATATATATACAATGTAGCACGTAGGAACAAGTACTTTCGTAGTATATTCTACATTTTCAAGTTCACACTGAATATAATAGTAGTTGACAGACTCTTTCTATTTTTGTATACAAAGAGTGAACTTGAAAATGTAGAATATACTACGTAAGTATTTATTCCAAGTCCCTGTTTCACTTACCATCCTGCCGTGGATTTAGCGACATCTATATATAGCCCATACTAACTTGGTGCCTCTTGAATGCTCTTTTTCTGTAGATTCAGCAACAGTAGAAGACATTTATTAATATTATGAACTCTAAAGGAAATAAACCGTTTCACGTATATGGTTGTAAATATATGTACAATTATGTATGCATGATTTTGTCCGTGTGTTTTCAGTAATTAGGTAGAATACGGGGCTTCAAATCTCAAACCAGCGGCTGCTTAGTGATTTTCCCACCACACAGAAAGAAGTGTTGATTTCGGATGCAGCTAAAGGATAAAAGAGATAAGTTGTTGAGAATGTTCTGTTTTTATTAATGTCGTGAGGTGATTTGGAAGATTGGGCAATATTAACATTGTGAGAAGTGTAAAAAAAGTTATGGTAATTGAAAGGGAAGATCGGATTGTGTAAATTATTATTTAATCCAGATGGGAGAAGGGAAAATTACATCTTCGTAAGACGGTTAAACAATTTGAGAAATGACGAGAGAAAATGCTACACTGATGGCATGGGCAAGTAACAAAAAGAGAAAAATAATGGAAAAAATGCCAACAGGGCAGAGGAAATGGTAGTGTTGGAGGGTGGGAGGCAGGGGTGGCGGGTATGTTCAACGCCCTGAGGATGACCTTTATGGATTTGTGTATGAAACAGTTTCAGGAATTTCTAGCATGAGGTTCACCCGCTATTCATCTACGCTTTGAAAAAATTATATTGTATATAATATATACTATATATATATATATATATATATATATTATGCGAGCTACAAATGTCCTTTAATATCTAAATTCGCTCTACCTCGGAATTAATATATTTTCATAGATGTACCGAAGGGGAATTTTTAGTTGATAATAATTTCGTCCCCCCATGGGATCGAACCACCGTCCAAGTGGACGGGAACGAAATCAGGACAGACAGTGACGCTATCCAATCAGCCAACAGAGATGCTATAAGTTTATATCAATTCTGACCGTACAAATCACCCTCGAACTCGGTGCTTTCGTAATTAGAATCGATTTGAAACCCCGTCTAATTACGAAAGCACCGAGTTCGAGGGTGATTTGTAAGGTCAGAATCGATATAAACTTATAGCGTCTCTGTTGGCTGATTGGAAAGCGTAACTGTCTATCCTGATTTCGTTCCCGTCCACTTGGACGGTGGTTCGATCCCATGGGGGGACGAAATTATTTATCAACTAAAAAATTTCCCTTCGGTACATATATGATATATCAATTCCGAGGTAGAGCGAATTTAGATATTAAAGGACATTTGTAGCTCGAATGATAAAAATGTAAATGGAACACGGCGTTCGATGTGATAATTATTCATGTATAATGTAGTATTGGTGTATGTTGTATATATATATTATTAATAATATATACACACATATATATATATATATATATATATATATATATATATGGCTAGAACTCCTCCTTGTCAATCTTTCACCAGAATTTGGAAACTATGCATCCTTACTTATGAGGGTTTTCTCTCAAGATTCATTGATTTAACACACAAAATATTTCCAAATTAACATGAATGAGGTGTCTTTATTCTTTATCTATATATTCTGAATTATTAATATATAATTATAATAATATATATTATTATGTCTATTATAATATAAGATATATATTATATATTAATATATATTATTACCTATACATATATTTATCGAGAAGAGCGAGATAGAGGGAGAGAGAGAGAGAGAGAGAGAGAGAGAGATTCAACAGGTAAACGGGTAGAGTAACTCTAGTGATGGCATGCGTCATAGAGAGAGAGAGAGAGAGAGAGAGAGAGAGAGAGAGAGAGAGAGAGAGGAGAGAGACTATGCCTGCTCGCTGGTGTGCGTTGACGTAAAGACGACTGTCCCTATCGCCTTTAATGCGTATAGTATATTCACCCCCCTCTCCCTCTTCCGGTTTGAGTGGAAGTTTGCAGTGGAACGTGTATTTTTGTGTTGTCTCTATCAGACCATAGGTGAAGGCCTTACGTCCTTGTATGCTAGCCGATATTTTTGCAGTCAGCATTTAATTTTCTGAAGCATATGTGTAAGACAAGAATGAATACTGTTAATAAAACTATATGAACTCAAAGAGACAACGCGCAAGCTCGTAAAGATAAACATTTTCAACATGAATCTGTTTCACCAGCATACTTTTTCCGTAGAACCGTGGATGTAGCCCCTGTCCAATAATACTCCCTTAACATTAGCAGTTTAATGCATCCAGATAGAAAGTTCATCAGCAGCTCGTCGAATCCTCTTAATAAACACAGTCCCATATATATATATATATATATATATATATATATGTGTGTGTGTGTGTGTGTGTGTGTGTGTGTGTGGGACTGTGTTTATTAAAGGATTCGACGAGCTGCTGATGAACTTCTATCTGGATGCATTAAATGGCTAATGTTAAGGGAGTATTATTATTATTATTATTATTATTATTATATTATATATTATACATATCTTTGCGTGTGTAAAAAAAATGCATATATATATATATATATATATACATATATATATATAATATATATTATATATATATACATATATATATATAATATATATATCATTTGCGTGTGTAAAAAATGCATCGCAGTATTTTGTTTGTGAACAAAATAAAAGCTGATTCAAGGAAAAAGTTATTTTTGTCACTAAGTCAATATTTTCACTTTTATTTATACAGTTTTCTATGCACGCCACGGAAGCCTTATTTCCTTTTCTGGCCTAAGTTAATTGCAAAGGTTAATTAAAAAGAACTGGCAAGGGAAAAGTTGGTCTTTTTCGGAAAGAGTGAACATTTCACGAATAAGGGGAAATATCAGCAGGGAGAGAACTCCAATAGTGATTTCAATATTCATTTATCCGAGAACCTAAAGTTATTTATACAGTCTTATAAAAACATTGTTGCGAACTGTATCAAATAGCTGTTCGATGAATTTTGAATCAAAGTGTTTAGATATATCTTTCGGTATATCGGTATGCCTTTGTAGATCAGTGAGATTTTTAGAGAATACCTGTAGTATTTATATGTACCGGAAAGCAACAGATTGACCTGTATATGAAAAGAAACATGAACTTTATGCTCTTGTAAATTGAATATCATTCAGAGTTTGTGAGGCTGCTCTGTGTAAATCTGCAATACCAGCAAGACAGTTTTTTGTTTTTTGTTTTTGAGAAAACTACTGTACTTTTACTTGAACTGAAATATGTCAAGTGTAAACGCGGAGTATGTTGTCATTGAAATATCATGTCTACTTCAAGAAATGCATGAGTAGACACTGGAATTTATTCTTTTTGGAATTTGGAAGTTAATATAGAAAAAGATGATTCTAGCATTAATGATGGAATGTGCACTGTAGGTGTTCCAGATGTTTTAATATGAAAACTGCTCTATTGAAATGAAGTACTAAATGACATGAAAAATCATTTTGCCTCTAATAGTATACTGTTGTGATGTAGATCATGCCAATCATTTCAAGTAGACAACACATGAACACAAAGCATTTTGGTAAAGCTTTTGTTCCTGCCTTTAATTTTGTTTTATGACATTTTTCACGATGTAATTTTGTTGGCTTCTGTATAAGACAATCTAGTTACTGGTAAATATAATGAAAGTTATTCTCGTAGGTTCGATTATTTTGTGCGCGATTACATTTTTGTTACATTGCTGTAGACGTAAGGGTTACACTTGAAAACAAAGAATTTATTGACTTGTTTACTGTAATCTAGCCTATTTTCAGTCATAATTATGATTTAAGGATCCAGTATTCACAGATTTTAGCAGTGTGAATTCCCTTTAAGAGAAAATTGCACTCTAATTTACGGTTTTTTTTTTTTTTGATAATTTGTTCTCGTAATAATTCTGACTAGTTAATTACACAAAGCCCCACCGGGGTCATACCAAATCTACGTTTTATAATGCTTTCATATTTAAAATTACAGTATAGGAAAATTTTGTCTATTATATGTGTGTGTATGGGGGGGGGGTGCGTATGTACGTGTGTCTGTGTGTGTGGGAGGGGGGGGGGTTTATTCCTAAAATTCCTAACTCTTTTCAACTAGCCAGAACTTCTTTCTCGAAGAGCCTATCTTTTTTTTTTCTTTTTTTTATTGTATTCACATTTATTAGTAGATTAAGAGATAAAAGAAGCCACATTTTCTCTTAAACTTGAAACTGTACCCAGCTGAAAGTGCCTTTTTAAAAACGATACATCCAATTGTTCAGTAACTTAGATATTTCTGAAATAAAAAACTAAAAAACTAGGTACATACATGGCTGTTAAAGTAGGTGCAGCGCCATAATTTTATTTTTAGAAAAATATTTAGATTAGAAACACAGATAATGTGTGATTTACTTATTTACTAAGTCCTTGAAAAATTATTATAATTTTATCAGTGTCTTCAGTCAAGGAAACTAGGTAGATTGATTAAGGATTATTTATGAGCGAGCAAAAGATATTGTGGAGAACATAACTATAGGGAACTTTCTTAGGTGATGTTTGCGTACTTTCAGTGAATGTAGACGCTGATCAGTGTCCATTGTAACAGACAGGTATGCTGACCATGTGTGTAATGTATATTTAATATACTTGTATACGTGTAAATGTAACGTTCTTCAAACTTTGAATCATTCACAAGGTTATACCATTCCTTTTCCAGTCACAGAATAGCTACATGAATTTATGGTATTAGAATAGCAGAAATGTATATAAATAAAGTTATATACGAACGTTTGTTTGAATTCAACTTTACGGCTTTTGATACACAGAAGCCCTTCCCCGATGACCGTATTCATATAGATGTTCTTACTGCTTCAGTGCATGCAGACTTTTCTTGATAAATGATATACGTAGCCGTACTCATTCGCAGACCTTTTTTGATAACGGCTATTGAAATTCAAAGTTATGTTTTAGTAGCTTTTATATATATATATATATATATATATATATATATATATATATATGTATACATACATACAATACACACACACACACACACACACACACACACACACAACACACATATATATATATATATATATATATATATATATATATATAATATATATATGTATAGTGGTAGTATCATGTGCCTTCATGGTCTCTTTATCTGACGTTAAGTTCTTGTTATAATGGAGTATGTGTAGATGAAACATTTGTTACCTGCTGTTATTGACAAGACTCTAATTCTTTCACTGGTTGTTTACATCAATTGAAAATGTTTATTGTGACTGAAGTAATGCTGACTCATACGGCATAAATGACGCTGAGGTGAATAGGGCTAATGTATGGTCAAAATAATAGAGTAATAGTTATGTGCATGGTTGGGGAAGTATAACTGCAAACATGAATTAGGGATCTCTTGATAGATGACACTCCATCTCTACTCATACTAATAGCAATTACCATTAGCGCTACCTATGGATCTCACACAATATCATTACCCCGACACGAGAGAAACATTAGTGTCTCTTTTGTAAAGTTTACATTAATTTCACCGCCATAATGAGAATGTTGCTCGCAATTCTTACAACAGCGGTACCGCTACACTCTTAGTTATCATGCCTTGTTTTGAAAACAAAAGTAAAGGGGGTAAAGTACATCAAAAGGTAAACGCTAGTGCAATAAACTGTTTTTTTTATCTTTAAACACTTGGGAATATAATTGAATTCAAATGCATGAATTTCTTGGCAGTCACTTAAAATCAGTTAGGCGGTTTTGCACAGTTCTTGACCTTCCAGATTTCTGCGAAAGATGAATGATGCCCGACAAGTACGAATATGTCCATAAATTACAATTCTCATGCTTGAATAAATTTCATTTTTATACTCGTGAATACTTCATTCTGAAACTGACGTTTTGATATACGTAATATTCAGGACACGTACGGGACGGATTCCTTCTGGCAGAATTCAATTCTTTTCACACACACACACATAGCGTGGCAGAACCTCGCAGAAAAATTTCATAGCTGTCACCTGAAATTACCAAACTCCATGCTCCTGTCAAAGTTGCGTTCTTCACGCTTGCTTCAGCTTGGTGTCCCTGACAGTGATTTAACACGTAAATATACAGGTCGCAGCCTTTCCCCCGTCTCCCCGCCCCCCCTTTTTTTGTCAGTTGGTATTTCTTTGTAAATATGTCATTTCTGACTAATAAGAACAGCAAGTTAATACCATCAGTGTTTGGACAGTACAAAAATGTTTTACAAATGACTTTCGATTAATCTCTCATAGTGACTGTGAAAATCTGAGGCTATGTTTTTATATAAGTTAACATTGTATATAGCTTCTATTTTTATTAATTGCCCATGGAGATATAAGTGTTTTCAAGAAGTTTCAATGGAATGAACTAAATCACTGAAAAAGCAGATGTCAAGGTAGCTCTGTTTTTCATACATACTCTCCTCTTTAAAGGATTCTCAGGGACTTGTTGCATGTTGTACAAATACCGTTGTGGTTCCTTCTGCCAGATGTTGGGTTTTCATTACCTGGCTTACATTATTATCATTATTAGTTAAAGTTAAGTATATCTTGGTTTAACCAAACTATTGAGCTGATTAGCAGCTCCCCTAGGGGTGGCCCGAAGGATTAGATGTTTTTACTTGGCTAGGAACCAATAGGTTACCTGGCAACGGGACCTCAGAGGGAAATATTCTTATTATTTATTTTTTATTATTTATTATTTATAGTAGTAGTAGTAGTAGTAGTAGTAGTAGTATAGTAGTAGTATTAGTAGTAGTAGTAGTAGTAGTATTTACTGTATTCATATAAACCTAGCCACAAAGAACATTAGTTTGATGGATCCGGCATCTACAAATGACAATGCTCAAAGGCGAGATAAAGAAAATGAGTCATGAAGAAAAGGAGAATGTGGAAGTGCAGAGAAAACTAAGAGATAGAAATGAACGCTAAGCATTAATAAAATGCTGCCTGAAAATTAATGTGATATATGGATCGAGATATTAGAACATGTTGCATTACGGTAGCGTTTTAGGCCATCGTCAATTTACGGGAGGTTTCAGCCTCCATATCGCTTCCAGGAAGATACAGGCTAATGCTCATTACAGATTCAGAACAGTCCTTTGTACGTGAACGAACCAAATGCGTTTGTGATAACTTCCACAGGAAACTTTACGTGTTATTGTCTTCTCTTTCCTTTCCCTTTTTTAATGTATGTATTAGCTTCAGTTTCTCATACTCCATTCTCGCCTGCAAACTATTGTGAGTGTAGACGTCTAGTTTTTGAGTTGTGGTAATCTGTTACATTTCACTCTCAGTGGCGTTGTTGGTATGGTGTTGGCGTCCCACCTCGGTGGTCGCGAGTTCGATTCTCGGCCATTCCATTGTGGAGTGAGAGATGTGTATTTCTGGTGATAGAAGTTCACTCTCGACTTGGTTCGGAAGTCACGCAAAGCCGTTGGTCCCGTTGCTGAATAACTGCTGGTTCCATGCAACGTAAAAACACCATACAAACATTTCACTAGTTTTAAAAACATTTTGAAGTTTTTTGGGATCTGCTGTAAGGGAAGCTTGTATTGGCTATTGGTTCTAGAGTGTTGGAGACCGTAAATAAGAATAATCACTTGTTGCCAGTGACGAATCCTATTTCGGTAAATACAATGCCCACATTTTTCAAAATGTTCATAAATCCACTCATAGCCTTTTGAGTAGTTTTGTTAACAAACAAACACATCAACAAACCGGACCACATTCATATCTCCTTATTAGAGGTACGCCTAATAATTATTGTTCGTGAAGCACTCACTATGTAGGTACATAACACAGATGTTTTGTTAATTTAAATAGTAATTCTTTAAGATTTCGAAGATAAAAATAGTAATAGTTTATGAGATATCTTCGAGGATGTTGAGCACATAGGCCTAGTAAAATGCCGAGTTCACATTTTTTATGTTTTTCATTGTGCTTTCTTATATATTTTCATACCGTCGAAATTCGCTACTTGAGGGCCCAAAGTGTTTTCCATCGCCTTTAGATATCTCTCGCATATGTTCGTTTTTTGTACAGAATAATTAAGTATTTTTCTTACTGTATTTATGTGTTTTTTCGATTATTTAAAAAGGGATTCTATATTTAAACACTGCTCGAGATATTTTAATCTACTTAAAGTTTTTTCTCTCCTTTTTTTTCACTGGGAAGAAAGTTTATCATGATTCTCCTATGCAATCAGATATTTTCTTCAGTGCATTTATATTATTGCAGAGGAGAATGTTATTCAATGTAGTGCCACTGTTTGATTTGATTATCCTTTTCATAATATTATAAAGTACTTCAAATTCCCTTAAGCTTCAATACACTCCATGGTGGATGTATTAATTACTTTGCTTACGTTTTTAATACGTTGGAAACACACTGCTTATCATCTTCCGTCTTATATGTATATTTATGTTATTATTAGATATATTAGTGAAACTTTCAAATCGTCTCCAGTTATGATTTAAGGTTTTACATAGATTTCAATACTTCATAGATTTGCGAACCATTTTTGCCCCTTCTGTACTGCTTTATACTGAAAACTATTCATGTTTCAATAGATTTTATTAGCTGTTTTGCGATCTTCAAAACCGTATAATTAGTTGAATTGATAATTTTCCATTCACTTCAAACACAGTTTGGCGTATTTTTGCTCAAAATAACTATCGGATGCGGACGCTTAGTGCCCTAACTCCGAGTTGCTAAGCAACGTTTTTGAGCAGGCCAATTAAAGTTTGCGTCTAGACAGCTACGCTTTTCTGAAAAATTTCAGAAAATTGAGATGCATTTTAACGGGCCTTTCCAAGCGCTCAGTTCATGAATTACAAACGCGTTGTATTGGCCATCAAAATGCATTTTACATGATCTATCAAAGATTGGGATGCAGTGGGTCAGAGGCGTTTTCCGGGTATTTGGAATTGCAATTGCTTTTCAGTGACAGTTAAGACAGTTTATTGCTTACTTGTTTTTATTCTTATAGCAATTTCATGGTATTGCAGTGTATTTTTACCCAACGACTGACACACTTTCTTTTATTGTCTTATATGTTTTGTAGGTTGATCATAAATATGTTAATATTATATCCTTCAGATTGAATCCTAAAGAAGACCAATGTGATTTTTAGGTGTTATTGATCCAATGAAATGTTGATCGTTTTTAATATAAAGTATTTTCCTTTTTCTCATAGCATTCAAATAAGATTTTACACTTATTGAGTTGTTATGTATATTGTATGGCCTTTGGAATGGCACCAGTATAACTGTATTAATTATGTTTCATATGCATTTTGGCTCCAGCTCAGATTTTAGGATCGAGTAATAGCAGACGAACTGTTGTGCTGGGATAGTTGAGGAACTTGTACAGCACCCCAAGCAGTTTTGTTGATATTTAAGCTTTCAGAGTTCTGACACCGATCGCATGCAAAGGTTTTTCCGTTCAAAGGCATCTGTACTACTTAAGGGGCACATGTTCTTGAAATCACCTGGGCCATTTTTCAGAGGCATGAATATTATCTGTTCTGTGCTAGAGCTAGAACATTCGGCATAGGGTTGGCGGAGGAGAGTACACTTTCTCTCATGCAAGGGAGGTGTCACGTCTTTATTCTTGTGCTTTGGCTCACAGTATAAACCATTATTTTCTCGTCCACACCAGATCCAATCAAACACAGGTATTACCGTATCCCAAGGTAGAGTGTGTGGCCCCCGCCCCCCACCACCGCGAGGATTTTCTGTATTCTCTCCAGCTTTGTAAATTCAATTTTCTCCGCGACTTTCCCCCAAGATTCTTATTTTGTCAGTCGCTCCGAGAGAGGCAGGTTGCAGATGGAGTCTGCCTCAACAGGAAAAAGGTCACGGCTTTTAGGCTTTTCCAATGACAAAACCGAATTCGTTTTCGACGCGATGGCTGCCTGTGTTGCAGCAGTGGTGTTTGTGTGTAAGAATTTGCCAAGTGGAATATTTTGGCCTTCAGAGAGAGAGAGAGAGAGAGAGAGAGAGAGAGAGAGAGAGAGAGAGAGAATTTTATGTGAAGGCCGATGGAAAAAGGTAATATTGTTGTCTTGATGGAAGTAATTTTTAAAGGCCGGAAAGACATTTATCAGAAGGAAATTTCATGAAGAAATGAAGCAGTAGACACGCATCTGCTCGAATAGTTGAAGGACGTGATGACCAAGCAGATGTTACATGGCCGTAATTCTAACGAAACCATCCCGAAGTGATACTAGCGGACGTCAGAATAAGCAGTTTTTAGCAGAGAAGCAAAGGATCTGGAGGAATGATCAAGCTGGGTGCTCCTGCCGAGAAAGGAAACAAAAGGAGCGTCCCAAATGAGAAAGCACGTTAAAAGGTTAATGAAATAAATACAAAACATAATATGAATAAGAGCCATATCAAAAGAAACAATAGCAGGAGAAAAGCTCATGAATTTTTCTTGTTTAAAGTTGATCAGTATGAACTGTATTTATCATCCTCGACAAATAGTCATTTTATCTAAAATACCTTGTTTTTTTTAGCAGAAAAGAGGTTAGATTTGTTTTTTGTTTTTTTTAGTAAACGGAATACAAGAATTTGATTGGAAAGTATGTAGAAAAATAGGTAAAATCTGCATTTTTTTTTTTTCCTCAATAAAGGGTAAGATCTTTTATATGAATTAGTCTCAAAAGGAAAGTTGATTAGTTAAGAAAATGGAAGTGAAGGAAGTAGTGAGAGTGAAAAATGGGGAATTTGAACAGAGTAGGTATGAATGTTGAAGCATCTTCATAGGTATAAATAGAAAAGGAGGTACATTACGAGTCATCTTGAAAGATTTAGTTGGAAAGTAGGAGCTGCATTTGACGACGATTAGAACAGCAAGAAAGTTGAGTAAAAAGGCGGAAGGTTGGCCAACACGACCATTTGATGGGTTTGTTCAAGTATTGTAAAGATGTGGTGAGTTTTTAATTTCCCGCAGTCAGACTAACTAAGCACCATCAGGAAATGAAAGCGAATTTTGTCATAGGGCACATACAGAAGAATGTTAGACAAAGTTTGTACGAATGCGGGATTCTTCACGTATCATGTACAAGACAGGCCAACAAGAGACTTCAATAAGATAAAAACTGTCGATAATAGAGAGGATCGAGAAGGCAAGAAACAGCTCAAGACGTTACGTATCGTTCCATTTTTCTATGTTGTACACAGAAAAAAAAAAAACAATTCTTGTTCAAGATATAGATAAATTTGCGCCCTTTAAAGTTCATTTTATTTTGTCTGTGCTAATAACTTGTAGAAAGTTAAATGCTGTGATGAGCAGAACCTTAACACAAACTTTTCCCCTGAGTTTAATTTGGGTGATTATGTTCACCTGTGTCTAATCGTAATAAAGGCAGTTACCCTTAGGCTGGAAAATTTAATTCGTTTAATGAAGTCTCATTGTTGTTGAAATGAATTAGTATCCTCATATTTTATGTGTAACCTTTTGTCTGTAGTTTGTTAGGTATGCAGTTTCATAACTATTTCAAATTCTTCGTTGTTGGCATTTTTTTTTCACTCTCTTGATTTAATGAGATTGTGTACACGCAATACCAGGAAGGCAAATGTTATGCAGACTGAAGGGGTTGACATAATATGCAATGTTATCTCATAAAATTTGACATTATTTGCATTCCTCCTGGCGGTGGGGTTTGGACGGATATTATATGCATAATTTTATATATAATATATATAATCTGTGTGTGTGAGCATTATTACGTTTCCTTCCCATTGCTATATTTTACGTCTTTTAACTCTTCGGAGCACCAGCGTCTATGAGACACACATTCAAGAAGCAAGTAATGCACATAACCAAAAAATATAATCTTTTAAAGAATGCAATTACGAAGAAAACATGTTGAGTTCAGGTGTTATAAAATAGTGCAAATCTATTTGAACTTGACCTGATTGATAAATAATTTAGATTTTGTACTTTTGATGCATAGAGATTAAAGGAGGATGTTTAAATATGCAGTCGGATCTTTAGTCTACTGATTATTTTGTTCGTTCGAAGTAAGTTGCTAATTTTGTTGGCCTTGTGTATCTGACTCGCATCACGTGGAAATTATTTTTGCCCTCTTGCTGGACACTTATCTCGCAAAATTTCCTGGTATGCCTGTCTTATGAAAGTGTAAATTCAAATTGTGACGTGGAAAGTAACACGAGGAAACTAAATTTCGTGAAAAATAAACGCGATTTGAACAGCAAATCTGTCTTTAAGTTTGAAATGGAAAAAAACAAAAAATGAGTCTAAGAGCCTCGTTGGCTAAAAGGAATAAAAAAATTAGGGTAGGCGTGACCTCAGAGCGTTAAAGTAAAAGATGAACAAAGAAAGTAACAATGCTTTCAATAGAAAAAGCACGAGTATATCTTCAGGTATAACAAAAACCAGGATGTACGTTTGACATGTTGGGTACGTTTTGTTCAGTAGGTAGAATTTTCCTTTTGGTACATTTCATACAATATGTGTACGTTGTCTAGTATGTACACTTACTCCATTAGATAAAAATTTGTACTTGGGTATAATTTGGCCATTGGGTACATTTGGTAGACACTGTTAATTTTGTATAATGGGGATATTTTTACCCCCAGTTACATTACTCTTTTGGATTCGCTTTGTTCACCTGTACTTTTTTTATCCAACTATTGAGTACATTTTGACTTTTAGACTATTTTGCCTTTTGGGTACGTCTTATTGTTTTTGTCATCAGGAACTAGTCTTTTAAAAATTTGGAGATAGCTTACAATGTAACTACATAACTGCAAACGACTGATTTATAAGAATCAATGGATTTCAATTCTTTTTCGCTTATATCTGCAGATATACACACTCTTTCTTTGTAGAAAATCCTGTTTAATCCTTTAAACTCCAATCCTGATGTCACACCTCCAGTTGGCACTTCTGTCAATTATTTTAGGAGTCAACTGTTAGTTTGGTGTCAAATTCAGATATAGTTTCAACTACCACAAGAAAATGTGATTACGCTGTGGATATGATATAAGAAAACTTTAGATGGAAAACTTGAAATTTTTTTGTACTTTAAGATTTTAAACTAGTGAGGAAGTCTTCATAATAAGAAGAAGCAGATACAGTAGAGCTTTAGATATCCTATTTTTATGGGACAATCGTGGTTGATCTTGATTCTTAAGAGTAACTCCCACGCTTTTCATTATAGGTTATCGTGTTTCATTTCGAATCTGTTTAATGGCATAATCAACAGCAGATACGCCTCAGAAGAGAAGATCGCTTAATGAATCCCTTATCTATAGAAATTCGGTACTGTCAATGATTAATTCACTTTGTTTCTATTCACTATTTTTTATCTCCGAAATAATGTTTTTTTCCTAACAAGTGACTCCTTTAGATACTGAATCAAGGACGCGCTTCTAAGCAGGAAAATTGCAGAATATTACTTGCATGCACAACCCACCGTGCATCAGCAACATAGCGAACCCACTTAGTGCATTGCGCCATTGACTTTTCCCTTTCCGGACGATTTATCCTCCGTTTTCTTGGTCTTTTACCATCCTATCGTCACTCACATGCCAGGACCACCTTCAGCTATTTTGATATGTTTTAGATTGCTGTACACTAATTTATTTACATTTTTTTTTATTAATTCATGCCCATCATCAACACCGCCTTCAGTAAAAGAGAGTTGGCTCTACTGTTCCTTCTTACATTT
>NC_061108.1:32925389-32932889 GCF_015104395.2 Macrobrachium nipponense
AATTAAGGAAAATAATGTGAAAAGTATATAATGCAAAATAGAATAAAGCATGCGATAATTTGCATAAAAGTTTAGATACATAATTATTTTTGTTGTATATGAACTTGATGAGGTTTGAAATTCACGTAATCGATGAGTTTATTTGCAATTCTTAGTTAAGATATAATTTGTTGACTATTCTTAGCTTGACGGAGCGTTTATGCTGTAATTAAAATAAAGACGGGGAAAAAAAGAGAGTAGGACTTTGGTCGAGAAAGAAATGATAGAAGAGCCTCGTATCCATGAATATTTCTCATCGGACTACTGCTGGTATTTTTCTTCTGTAATCGTTACTTAAGCAAACTCTCTTAGATGACACGACGTATACCACACATTCTGTTCACACTCTTTTCAAGTAGGTGGTGTTTTCCCATCTTAATCTTGAAGAGGTGTAAAATTATAAAACATAATTGTATCCAATAAAAATTGTGACATCGAATTTTACCGAGATGGCGAGAGGGTAGACACAGCACCGTCCACAACTATTGTTTACGTCTGTGGTGTCTATAATCAAAGAGGAACATTAATATCGCTGATTGCCGTTTTCTTTGCCTACTGGGACTTATGGGAATAGGTGACAGCTGGCTTTTATGAACGAGTGTCAAATAGATAGTGTTTGCTATTGAAGAGTTTATGAGTTTAGCAGATCCGCAGGGGGTTTGAAGATAAATCTTAGAAACATATCTCTCGTTTTTAAGGGTTTAGTTCGACAAAGTGAATCTAATAACATTATCACCTCATTTTATTAATAAACCTTATCTTGTGGTTGCTAATACCGATGCTCAGATTAAAGTTCACACGTAGATCAAGCAGGAAAAGACTTTAACTTGCCAAGAAATCTCCTGCTGCATAGGGTGCCCAAATGTGACAAACTTATTTGCAGTTTGACTGTTAAATTTTGTTTTCCTGGAGGTAAGTAATATTTGATGATTATATAGTTTGTGAACCTATGTAAACGTTTCTATCGTTTTCAAATTAGGTGTTACTTAACATTTAGTAAGGGAAGATAATTTTACTTTTTAGTAATTCTTTAGTGCGTTGTATGTACATGAAAAATAACAAAGAAATAATACGGATGTGGTTCTTTTGAATTTACCTCTTTTAAGAAGGGCTTTAGTGGTGAAATATGCTTTGATAAGAATGCCAGTTATGACAGGAAAAGTATCAGGATGGTTATAAACTTTTGACTGATTCAGTGATAATTTTTAATTGAAAATTCTCAGGCTGTTAGACGTGAGAAGCACTTATGTTAGAAAAAAAAAACTGAGATATCAGTATTGGCAAGTTATTTTTGTGACTGAAAAACCTCTTGTTATTATCAGTTAAAGACTAGAATATCTAAAAGATATTTCAGTGACTGAAAAACCTCGTACTCTCTTTGGTTATGATTTTTCATTTATGTGACGATTTTTTAGAGAAAGTCTTTGCTCAGATTTTAGGAATCTGAAAAGGATCTGTCTCACGATTTCCACGTAGTTTTTAAGCTCTGCGTAATATTTGCAATGGTTTAAGTACCTGATAGTAGGATTACTCAACTAAAAAAGATGGTGAAGAATTTGTGGTTTACAGGTCTGTCTATCCCTGCTCAACTAGGGCATTCATTTGGAAAGTAAGAGTTTTATAGGATATCCGCACGCACTTTAAAATTTTGAAATTTTTCACATATTTCCTACACTAAGTCCAAAAAGTCTCATTTACCTCGATTTAAAGCGACGAGGATAACCAAAATTCAATACTATTCAGTAGGAAAACCATGTCCAGAAAATTTTTGCATTTAAGCATTGACATCAAAATAAAATCAGATGAAATCCACAAAAGGATTTAGGCTTAGCGGAAGTGATCAGAACAGAAGTGATTAGGGTCTTAAATCCTCGATTTATGGCATGTGTTATGGAAACAAGTGTTTGGATTCAGCGCACGTTTTGCTAGCACGTGATCTTTATAATCAATGCCTGATATAACGATACGGAACTAAATTCAAATCTTCAGGCACGGAGACTGGATATTGAGTCAAAGAATACAGTACACCTAACGCCGAATAGTACCTATTTGCATTTTCTTTGAGTCAAAGAACGTGATAAGAATACAGCGACCTACTATGGGTGCCGTAATTCATAAAAGTATCATGAATCACTTATTGTAAAGAATCAAGACACTTGCCCCTGTACCAAGAGGGAAAAGCTCGATTAGCCAGAAATGGATACGAACACAACAGTATAGAAAGCTCCGCCTACCCTCTCCCTCCCTCAACCCTCTCCTCCTTCCTTCCCTCTCCTTTCTTCTCTCACCTGCCCTCCCCCTGCCTTCTCTCTCTCTCTCTCTCTCTCTCTCTCTCTCTCTCTCTCTCTCTGTCTGAAAGTTGCTTCAGATTAAAATCATTTCGTGTGTTTTTTTCTATCTGTCTATCGATCTATCTAATACTTTATATTGTTGTATATATCTAATGATCAACTCGGTTGTTACCTACCAGTTGACTGATTTATTTATGCATTAATCCGCTCATATATTCTCTCTCTCTCTCTCTCTCTCTCTCTCTCTCTCTGGTAGTATTATATATATGTACACACAAAATAAAATGTGCATAGGTATAATCAAGGCTTAAACTCTAATGCATGTCGATTATAAAGGCTCAATTTTTATTTGTAACACATAGAGTCACTATAACCTATTTAAACCAATCTAAAGGGAATTGACGGCTTTCTCTTTTCTAAAAAAGTTGAAAAGTTGCGTGACAAATGCATACCTGCAACCATGCTGGCAGTTATGTACCGAGGTAGCCATTTTTCTTCACTTTCATATGGCTGATGCCCTGAGTTCATAATGAGGATTGCGGAGAAGGTAACCAAACACAAGTATAACAGACGCTTTACCTTTAATCATAGTGTCTATCATTCTACTACTCCACCATACATTCAGATATCTCTCACTCTAATAATCATTTACAGTACCACTACCAGAGAGAGAGAGAGAGAGAGAGAGAGAGAGAGAGAGAGATATGAGCGGATCAATGCATAAATAAACTGGCGGGTAACAACCGAGTGGATCATTAGATACGTGTATACAACAATGTAAAGAATTAGATAGATAAATAGATTAATAGATAGAAGAAAATCATAAAAAATAAGTTTAAACTGAAGAATCTTTCAGAGAGAGAAAGAGAGAGAGATAGAGAAAGGAGGGAGGGGGAGGGCAAGTGAGAGAAGAAAGAGGGAAGGAAGGGGGAGGGAGTTGGTGGTAGAGGGAAAGGGTAGGCTGAGCTTTTTATACTGTTGTGTTCGTATCCAGTTTTTCCCTCTTGGTACAAGGCCGAGCGTCTTTATTCTTTACAATTAGTGATTCATGATACTCTTATAAATTACGGCACTGGGTGTAATACACTATAGCAAAACCTCGTGCTGATACGAGTGTTCGTTACCGAATTATTGCCCAAAAACGTGTTTGCACCTGTGAAACCCATAATAGGTAGCAAAGTATGAGGTTCGGAGACAGTGTCCGCATAAAAGCTTGAAATTACTGATATGTAGATCTGGATTCAAATTTCACAGTTACAAATCCAATTGAAAGCATTTATAAGGAAGCATTTCCTTTGCCCAAATTGCGAAAGGTACAATGCTAGATTCAAAACGTTACAGACACTTGCATTTACACGTAATGATAGAAATTTTTAATCGTAAGGCGCCCCCCCCCCCCCCCCCCCCCCCCCCCCCCCCCCCCATTCCCCCCCCCCCCCCCCCCCCCCCCCCCCATCCCCCCCCCCCCCCCCCCCCCCCCCCCCCCCCCCCCCCCCCCCCCCCCCCCCCCCCCCCCCTTTCTCCCCCCCCCCCCCCCCCCCCCCCCCCCCCCCCCCCCCCCCCCCCCCCCCCTCTCTCTCTCTCTCTCTCTCTCTCTCTCTCTCTCTCTCCTAAATTCATGTCAAATTGGCATGCGTACGTATATACGTATAACGTGCTAGATTATGTGCAAAACAGAATTGTTGATTGTAATTTATATATTTACCCTTCATATAGTGAACATCAAAACGTAGATATATAGTTAGCTATTTATGTCCTGCAAGCTTTGTGAGCAGAGGCAATCCTGCATTCGGAGTATGCTTAATTGGGAAGTGATGGTTGGATGTTTGAGCTTGTATGCATTATGAAAACTATTCCCTTTTATGCTTGATAACACTGTGTTACGTAACGTCAACGAGAATATTATGAAGGATGAATATGAAAAATGCACCGTTGTATTTTGATATCCCTAATGAAGCCGTTATTTAAAAAAATCATTTTAATGAAGCTTTCAGCTGCTGATGATGATGATGTCTGTTTTAACAAGGAGAGGGAGAGAGGTGGGGACGGATTTCCAAATGAGACATCTGAAACCGGTGAATATTACATTTTCCATTTTCAGCTCGATAGCTCAGAATTAGACGTAAGAGCTGGATTTTCGATACAGAAAAACTAAATGAACTTATTATAGTGTAGAAAGGCAATGAAACTCTCTGCTCCCTCAGTGAAGTTCATGTTAATCACTTTACTTAGGCACCCTTAGCCTCATTTTCTCTCTCAACCTGATTCAAGTTTCCACTGAGGGATCGGTGTTCTTTGCATT
Organism: Macrobrachium nipponense; assembly: GCF_015104395.2. Taxonomy (NCBI): domain Eukaryota; kingdom Metazoa; phylum Arthropoda; class Malacostraca; order Decapoda; family Palaemonidae; genus Macrobrachium; species Macrobrachium nipponense. Next base: position 32,930,022 of record NC_061108.1, read on the forward strand.
TTGCGCAAGAATTCATAGTTGCAGTACGTGATGCCCCAACTTTCTAGCATTCGTGATTTATTTTACGATATGAGTTTCAGAGATAAATATGTACCCATAATTCAAAGTACTTAGCCCTGGCATATTGAGGAATGGAAGGGCAGGAACCGTTGGACGTTATAAAACGTTCCATCTCTTAACAAATAGGAAAAATTATGGCAGTCAGAAGAACAACAAAGAGAAGAGGATTCCGTAGTCTTGATCGCACAGAGTAACATTAGGATTTTGTGTGAGTGTGTGTGTGCGTTTTTTTTCTAACTTCAAATCTCTTTAGTTGCTGCCTACCTTATGCTCCTGGGAGACAAGAAATTTTTCATGCTAACATGTGGGTAAATCGCCTTCAATGTGACAATTGCGAAAGTCGAGGCAGGTTCAGGTTACCTCTCCAAGTAGAATATTTCATTGCCTTATGAGTGTGTATGTATGTATACACATATACATACACACACAAGAGAGTGCATCTTCTCTTGTCACGAATCAAGAGGGATTTTCCGGTGTAAATACCTTTATCCAGACTGTAATACCCAGTAGATTTTACTGCTTTCTTCATGAACCAGTAATCACAGGCAGTAACCAAGCGCTTAATGAGCCAGCACTGATTCCTCGCATGCAACTTTCTCTCTGCTGTTTTAGCTTCTTTCTTGTATATCTCGATACAGGGGCAGCAAATTAGTAACTTTAGACCCCATCTCCCAAAAATCAAGGGAGATTAACTCTGTCCTGGATGATAAGTTTTATAATGTTTAAGGTGCGATTTTTTAGAAATGTATATTAAAATTATCCTTTAAAGTAGACTGTTTCTTATCGAGGTATACAAGTAAGGAGCTGAAATAACAGAGTAAGATGCAAATAAGCTTCATCACGGGTTATTACGTGCATGAGTATTGCGTGTTCTAGGGTGATTACTGGGTTATGGAGAAAGAAATAAAGTCTGTTGGGTATCAAAGCATGGAGAAAGCTAGTGACACTGAAGAACTTTCCCTGGAATCCTAACTGAAGTGGAATTTAGGGGATTGTATATCCACTCTTCTAGCGTACGACCTGATTCACACAGACATGTTTTAAGTATATATATATATATATATATATATATATATATATATATATATATATACATGTGTGTGTAAGGTTATTATAATATCGTTGTCATTCCCATTCCCTTCTCTGTTTATATCAGAAAACCCGGGGGGGGGGGGGGGGGGGGGTGTTTGATAGAACAACCCAAGGCGTATTTCTATGTAGAAATATTATATTTAGGGGAGTTGGCTAAATTTTTTTGTGAGGTTGATGAAGCTTTAAAATCGTAATTTTGAAAATATCCTTCAGAATATTTAAAATCATGACAATATGCAATCGGAATATGGAATACAACATGTTAGACTCAAGTAAATCTTGATATGAAAAGCCCTAATAAGTATTTCCTCTAAAAATGATACTTGCTTTTATCTCCACATATATAAAACCCGAATAGTGATTTCTTCCAAAAAATGGTACTTCTTTTGCATTATTGTATATTGGTGGATACTTAAACCAAATTATAAGCCTTACTTGACCCCTGAAATAGTCGATAGAGGAAACATTTATTACTTCAAACAATGTTGAACAGTAGCTAACTGGAAAAGGAGAATATAGTCTGAATGGAAGTAAACCATTCACAAGGAACGAATCCATCTTAAAAACTATACCAGCATTAGGTAAATACATAGATGTGGCATCGTCAGCTACAGTCTGACAATATCTTCCACCTTAGAGATAAATGAGGAGAGGGTGTTCATCGTTTCCATGATATTTATCCCAGTAACAGCACAAACATATATATATATATATATATATATATATATATATAGTATATATATACATATGTTTGTGTGTGTGTATATGTAAGCATAAATACATACGTTACAGAGGGAGCATTCATATTAACGGCGCACGCAAAGAAAACATAGAGTACAGACCGGTAATAACGAAAATGAGTGAAATGATCTACGGAAAATTTAATGAAGCCGATGAGAAGGGGGGCATGAATAAGACCTTACAATATACGCTACGAACCATGACGTCACGGTTGACAGCATAAAACGAACACCAACATAAGGGAGAGAAAAGTGACAGGAGTTAGAAAGAATCAAAGATACTATATAGTACACAAAGATATTCAAGTTAGCCATTGAGTCACACCGTGGCGCCTGTAGTGACAATTGGCGGCTGTAACCATGTCGTCATAAATCCGAATGATGAGATTTATGGAAAACTGTTCCTACGTAAAAGTAGAAGCCAGAGGCGAAGCAAGACGCCACCTGGAACATAATCCCTAACTGTAACCAAGTACTGAGACTTTCCCTGAAAAAAGCGGGACGCCATATCTTTAAAACTATCCATAGAATCTTCTTGAAAATAATCCCAATTTTCAAAAGATTAGTGTTCTTGAACAAACCTAATCTAACCTATGGGCATTTGCCTCCTACGTCTACCTTAACAAGATTAGAAGACGATCTTGGAAACACACACACATACATACATACATACATACATACATACTTATATTTATTTATTTATTTACAGCGGAAACTTTTGGTACAGAGTCAGATGATGGAATTGGCCATGATTAAACAGACTGAGGTAATGAACATCTCAAAGGGCACATGAGATTCAGATGCCATGATAAAGTTTTCATTCCAACTAACACTTAAGAGGATTAAAGAAGGATTATCAGGGGGTTGGGGAGTGACCTACATTGGCTTACCTGTGGATGGATCTCTTGGTAATAAATAACCACCTTTTCTGTAACTTTTCTCATTCATCTAACTGAAAGAGAGAGACAGCAGTCTC
>NC_061108.1:32937889-32997889 GCF_015104395.2 Macrobrachium nipponense
ATAGAGAAAACAAATGAAAGAACTCAGTACTTGAAGGTGTTCTCTTGGTAATGAAACCCAATCCAAGATTACAAAATAGTATTGGCAACGTTAAGTTGGTGTCATTTTTATGTGTAAGACGGAATGTTATGTCATAGTTTATGTATCTGGTTATTCTTATCCTTTCCAAGCCTGCGCAAGGAACATTTTAATACTTTTTCGATTTTAATGCCCATTGAAAATTTGATCTCTTCAAATTGTTTGCCTTTATAAGCGCCAAATCGTTTACTAACTTGTATATGATTTTGGTCACTCGTGTTATTTCCCCCTTTTAAGGCAGTCAGAGTTAAGGGAGAAGTTCTCATAAATAATTGCCATTATTTATGAGAACGTGAATTGTAATACGGAAACTTGTTCTTTTGGCTCAGCAGTCGTAAGATTTCCGGCAACTGAAAGCTTTTGTTAGTATTCGAAAGGATGCCTTGTTATTATTATTATTATTATTAATCAGGAAATGAAACCTTTTTATATGGAACAAACCCAAAGCTTGAAATTCAAGCATAAAAGAATATGATAATTCATAAGAAGTAACAGAAGGTAATAGGAATTTAGGAAGTATAGAAAGAGATCAGATATTAGAAAGGAAAAAATAAATCAGTGAATTAATACATGAATATTTAAAAATTTGAGCAAATTGTAAAGTACAATATGAATTGCTTTAAGGTAATACATTGCATCTTCGCTTGAACTTTGAGGTTCCAATTGCACAATATTATCAGGAGAAATTGTTCCACATTCCAGCAGTGTAAGGAATAAAGAACCTCTGGAACCAAGAAATTCGAGAGCGAGTCACATTTGCAGCGTATTGGTTCTGCGAATCTGGATGTTCTCGGTAGGAAAACAGGATAAGGAATCAATTGTGAAGGTGAAACATCTCTGTTAAAATGAAAGTTACAACTGCTAATGTTAGGAAACAAAAGCCTACCACGAACAACATTCTCTGAAAAAGAGAAATCTATGGCAGAGCAGATATCCACAAGGAAACAACCCTACCACCTCGAACAACTTTTTCTGGAAAAAATAAATCTCTGGCAGAGGCAGACATCCACACCGGAGAACAGCATTCCAGTAAAGGAATGACAAATGACCTAAAACAACTGCACTGACTTTATCACTGTTATAGAATAATGATGATACGTACAGCACTTAACTTTCGTTCGGCATTTGCAGACTCTTTAGAGATTATTTCTCAAAATGAAGATAGGAGTCAAAATCAGTACGAGATCTATCATATCATTCCCTAATCCGGTCCATGTCCCGATTTAGACTAAGGGCTACGTCCTGTCTTTATAAATGGAGAGTTCACTGCACTCACAGGTATTGTATTATCGGCATACGGAACAATCTTATTTTCCCAGCCAGCAACCATATCGCCTGTATATACTAAAATTACCAGAGGACCAAGAACACTACCCTGTGGAACTCCCGACACAATAGGTCTTGGTTCGCCGAGGATCCCTCGCAAGCAAGACAATTCGTAGATGTCTCAGGATCGTGAAATACGGTCGTTATTTTTATCGATTACATTTCGCTAAATTATTTTCCTTGAAAAAATGTTTCTCTTTGGAAAGAATAACATCAAGAAAAATAAGTAGACCACCGTTACTATACGGCTTTAATCTGATAGCAGATGACTCCCCTGTAAATAAAACTTAAAACGCCATAAGAGTTACTGGACTTGCAGTCCAGTAACTCTTATGGCGCAACCACCTCAAGCACGTACTACCTAGTAGCTTTCACACGCTCGTCTGTGTGTGTGTGTGTATGTGTGTATGTGTTTGTGGGTCCATAAATATTCTTACACACTATACGGCGATGCACACTTCAAAAAAAATATACATAAAATCTCTTTTAAGCCCATATCCCCGTCATGTCTCCGCAAACCTGTTCTTTCTGTCAGCCCACTCGGTGTCTGTCATCTCTTTCCGTGCTTTGAATGACTACAAAAGATCCCTGTTTTTTCTTCACTCTCCTTCCGGCTCCATCTTCTCCTCTACCTCCTCCCCTAATCCTCTTCGTTCTTTTCCTCCTCCTCGTCCTCCTCTTCCCTCCTCCAATTCCCACCCTACGCTCCTGATCCCTCATCCCATTCCCACCCTCCCCTCCTCGAAATCATAAGCCGTGCAAATATGCTCCCATTCTTTTTCGAAGGCAGTCCTTTGATAGTCTCTCTCTCTCTCTCTCTCTCTCTCTCTCTCTCTCTCTCTCTCTCTGTAATGGTTTCCGATCTCCGTATTCTTATTCGTATCATCTCCGCCCTTATTTTTTTATTTCATTTTATTTATTTATTTATTTATACTATTTTAATAAGAGCGTCTTCTCGTATCCATGCGTTCTTGTCGGTTTTCATTCACTTCTCTCATTCTTCTTTTCCCAGCATCGTTCCGTCCCATGACTTTCTAAGAAGGCTCTCCATCGATCTTTGACTGGAATGAATGTTTCAGTATGTTTACATTCCCTTTGCCGCAATTCGAGCTACAAAGCGTAAGATTGTTTTTGCAGTTGGTTTTCTTTGATTAATTCTTTTGTTTATTTAATGCAGTTTGCGCAGTTAATGCCAGCCTTTGTTAGGAGTTTTGGTCCAGTTTATTGCGAATAAGTGAAAGGTTTTAGTTTCCATTTCATTACACTTTATGCAATGAGACGTATTATGTTCCTTTGCGAAGTCATTTCCGTGATCCCCGTTTATTTATTCTACGTTATTTCGTATTAGGGAATTTCACTATTGCAGGTGTCTCATGGCCTGGGACATTCTGCGCTCTGTCTTCTTCGTAATTTGCATAAATACTTCGTCTCGTCTTGCGATGCAATTGCCGGTTGTTATGAAGACCGAAGCGTTGTAATGAGACTGTATTCCTTAAGCCTCTTATGTTATTTTGCCGGATGCAGACTTCATTTCACTGCATCCCCTGAGTGATTCGGAATAAAGGAGTTGTAAATCCCTATAGAGAGAGAGAGAGAGAGAGAGAGAGAGAGAGAGAGATAGTATTTAAAGTAAAACATTGCTAAATAAGCAGCTGTTTGAGAGAGAGAGAGAGAGAGAGAGAGAGAGAGAGAGAGAGAGAGAGAGAGAGCAGGTAACCCCGGTGTTATTAGCCTACTTGAGAGAGAGAGAGAGAGAGAGAGAGAGAGAGAGAGAGAGAGAGAGAGAGAGAGAGAGAGAGAATCATAACATTTTTATTCCTCTTTTCCTAAATATGGTTTCTTTGTTGGAGGCATTGATAATGTTATTTATTTAGGATATGAATGTTACGTTTTGCATGAAAGCGGCAATGTATTCTAATGCAAATATTATTTAAAATACTTGCAATATAGCGATCATATTTTGGCTCTTTGAAAATGTTTCAAGAGAATGACTTAGTGATTTCATGCGAATTATCCAGCAGTCTACCCAGGGCTATCGATAGCCTGTGACGCAATCCCACTCGTTACGGATTCCCCAATATCTTGTGGAGCACGTTGTAGGTTATCAGCTCTCTTTCCCGTGTATTATTGCCTGACATGTTTATTGAGGCTCGTATATCGCTTCAATTGCCCCTAAGGGGTAAACAACTGGGGGTTATGTGTTTTGCTCGAGATAACGTACGCTTTTATACCCTAACAAGTGATTTAGTGAATTTTATAAATTGTATCACACGCTCTCGAGTATTTATGTTGAGTTACTGGTTTTATCAACCGAGTTGTGTGGCACCTCTTTATTTATGAGCATTTTGTCATTTTTGTTAGCTGCTATTTAGTTTCATTTTGGCAAGTGGGATTGTAGATTTATAATGTTCCGGTTTACATATGTTTTATTCTCTCTCTCTCTCTCTCTCTCTCTCTCTCTCTCTCTCTCTCTCTCTTTGTGTATGCATGGATATATATGTGCATATTTGCATGTCTAAACCTTGGTTGGTGTGTTTACGAAATAAGCTACCCTTCTGGGTTCAAGAATGAATTTTTCTTGAATGACGAGGTTTGTCGGGCCATTATCGAGCACATTTAGGGGTCTTTCATGACCGGTAGAGCAAGGGACAGGTTAAAGCACTGATCTAGAGCAGTGATTCCCAACCAGGGTTCCTGCAAGAAGTCTTGAAATAAATAGGTATTGCAAATGACGCTGATCTGAATTTACACAGCTCGGGCAGTGGTGCATATCATATGATTTATATAAAGTACTTTAATATATATAGTATTATATATAATATATATAAATATAATATATATATGTGTGTGTGTGTGTGTGTGTGTGTGTGTGTGTGTGGTTAAAAAAGTGTCAGGGCTCACCCCAAAGCAGAAGAAAAGTCCTATGGAATCCACCGAGAACCTGTGTTACGAAGATCAAAGATGAATAATCCTTATCCAGGAAATTTCTTTCTTTATTGGTTTTTTCATTTTATCCGGGTATTTGTTTTAATCTTGGATTTGTTAATACACTCATCTATATACATTGGAATGTAATTCCATCCGGGTTTTATTGTAGCCTTAATTATTACTTTCAGTTAATGGTTGAAACAGCTGTCCTTGGGAATGAGAATATTTTCAGAGCAATAGAAAAATCTTGTTAATAAATAGGGTGACACATGTGTATCAGTTTTCAATAGGAATTGCTTATGGGTAAAAGCATATTAGTATACTTGTATATATGTTCTATATAATATATATATGTGTTCATATATATATATATATATATATATATATATATAATGTTATATATATATGTATATATATATATATATAATATATATATATATATATATATATATATATATATATATATATATGTGTGTGTGTGTGTGTGTGTGTGTGTGTGTATCATATATGTGCTCGCGCTCAATTTTATATATATATATATATATACATATATATATATATATAATATATATATATATAATATATCATATATATACATCATACATACATATATATAGATCGATAGATAGATAGACAGACAGACATATATAGAGAAACAAATAATAAGCCACAAATACCGTTTACTATCGAACTCAGTATACCTTGGGTACAACTTACAACCGAGGGGAATTATACTTAAGGATACGTGTTTCGTCACCAGCAGGATTCGAACCATTGCATGGTTTGCAAACAACGATAGACAGCGACACTGACTATCCAGCTGGGTGGTCAAAGTCACTGGCTGACAATTATAATTACTCTTGTAAGTTATTCCCAATGTTCACTCGGCAAGGAAAGTTAAGATACAGTTTTTTTAAATCTTCGGACATATATTGTTCAATAATGCCACACCTGGCAACTCTTGAAAGGGGGCGGAGCTTCAAAATCATAGCGTTTGTTGCTTTCTAGATTTCCATCAACTTTACACCATAAAGATTCTGTTGAGGTCCTATAATCATTTATACTTGAATGTAGAAACAGGCTCTATGTTATTCGTTAATGTTGGTTGGGTAACGTCAGTTCAGGGTAGAATATCGATCATCCTTTTTTAATTAAAACCTACTGTGAAACATTACTTATAAGTAATGTTTGATACTAAACTGACGTAAAATTCATACGTAATTAAAGAAGGATCTTAAACAATGAGAGAAACGGTTTTAAAATTTGGGCAGTACATGTGGAAATCGTGAGGAGCAATACAGTAAAGAATGAAATATTATGACGATAGAGAGAGAGAGCGCGCAAGCATAGGCCTATCGATAGAGACACTTAATTCATTATATTTACTTTGAGAGATTAAGTGATAATATTTTTTCAAATGTTTCAAAAGAGAGAGAGAGAGAGAGAGAGAGAGAGAGAGAGAGAGAGAGAGAGAGAGAGAGCAAGCATAGGCCTAAATATAGAGATACTTAATTCATTATATTTACTTTGAGAGATTGAGTGAAAATATTTTTTCAAATTTGTTTTAAAAGTGGGAAGAGAGAGAGAGAGAGAGAGAGAGAGAGAGAGAGAGAGAGAGAGAGAGCAAAATCTGCTCATGTGAAAGCTTAGGCCTATTTATAACTACTTAATTTCATTATATTTTCTTTGGGAGATTGAGTGGTAATATATATATATTTTTAAAGTATGTTTTAGAAGTGGAGAGAGAGAGAGAGAGAGAGAGAATTATAGTACTGGTGACGGACTTGTAACGGGGGAAAGGCAGAAGAAAATATAATGAATTAAGTATCTCTATCGATAGACCTATGCTTGCGCGATATGATATGACTGCCAAGATCATGCTGCACTATGCTAGATAAAATTTGAAGGATCATAATATTCAAGTTAATTCTCTAAGAAATTCATACCCTAATCTTGATTACATTCGACAGTTGCCGTAGCATTCAGAGATTGTAAAAAGACGGAAAATTTTAGACACGGTGCGGTCATTCTTGCTCTCTTGATATAGTCTTTACTTTTGAAAATCGGGTTTCATCCACAAATCATCCACGAAAAAATCTGTTAAGTAAAAATATTTATTACCACAAATAACTCAATATGTATTGCACAGGCAATTAAAGTTTTATATCGTGGGAGATCTTTAAGCCTCGCGGCAAAGAAATGCAGTTGTGTAGGGCTGTAGGCTACTACGAACTGCTTTGTAATGGAAGCATATAGCCAGAAAATCTTTGAGCTGACATGCTACTTTAACCTTGATTAAGATTTATGTTTAAAGACAGTAGCTTTGTAAACAACAACTAGCATTCGATCCATGTCAACGTCAAAGTAATCAAAGTGTGAAATCCGTTACGTTAGCCAGTATCCACTGACTTGCGCTTTCCCGCTCGTAGTTATAGGGCTCCGTCTCACATCATAGAAAACGTTCTTGGGATGCAACTAGATTTGTTCAACCTACCTTAGCCGTCGCAACATTGAGTGCCATTGACATCAGCTAACTTTAATCGCTTTGGAATACAAACATAAGTTTGTAGAAACTAAAATAATTGCATTCACCACTTACGATGATGCAATATATCCCCGGTTTCATGAAACGCAAAAACTACGGTAAATATTGTCGTCGTGATACATAGTGCTAAAATTTTATCAGAAATTCGCATTCTATCTACCAGATCTCTATGAACGAATCCATCTGAGAAATTCCAATTACTTCGGACATATATCGTGTTTTTAAGTATCTGAACGGTTTTGTTTTGCAGTTTTAACTTATATAATATAATTTGCAGTATATTTTCATGTTCTTGAGTAAATTTAGCGATATTATGTATTTTCAGTAAAAACAAATGGGAAATTGGATGAATGAAAGCTAATGAAAACTGCATCTTCAGTTTTCTTGTCGAGTGTACATGAATTAGATATTAATCGGTTCTTGTGGCTTAATATGTTAGTATAGAAAGTCAAGTGTCTAAATGACACACACACACACACACACACACACACACACACACACACACACACACACACATATATATATATATATATATATATATATACACATATATATAATTACGTATGTATGTATGTATAAAGTACATATTTACATGTATACATTATACTTATAGATACATACATGCATACATATATGTGTATATATATAAATTTGTATATATATATATATATATATATATATATATAGAGAGAGAGAGAAGAGAGAGAGAGAGAGAGAGAGAGAGAGAGAGAGAGAGAATTCCCTTTCATCCATTCCAATATAACTAATGTTTCTAGAAGATCTATATCTAGTTCACATCGCTGTAAATATGGTGTGGTATATGCCACATGGAGTCATTGTCATTATCTATGCATTTATTACGATTGTAACAACAAGATTAAGCGTGATGAGATTCTGAATGACTACAGAAGAGGTGTTAGCAATCCGGTTGAAGCGTTAGCGCCAAGATCGCCGTGAAAATAGTCCTTTAAATCGGATAAAACCGTATTTTTTATGGCTCTCGAGCTCTGAGGATCCCTTTCACTTCAGCTCATTAGAGAAGGATGAGTAGTTTTATCCTGCAGGAGCTCAAGATTTCCATTTTGACGTCGGGATGGGTCCTCGTGGATCACGTACGTGTGACTGTCTTCGTACTTTTGATCACTGCTCGGGAACTAGATGGAATAATAAAGTTGACTTGGGTAAAATGTAATCTTACATATTGTTGTTCACACTCCGCATTGGATTGTCATCTCTTCGCCGATTAAAACTGATTTTCTGCCCATAATTCGACTGGGAACTCGGTAATTAGTCCAGTGCACTACATCTCTAAATTTTGTTACTTCTCATTTTCCTGTCACTTCTAATCAGTGGCGGATCTAAAAATCTTTGATGAGGGAGCTGCGTCCAGTTATGATTGTCAATATATATATATATATATAATATATATATATATATATATATATATATATATATACATAAATAATTTTAAAAGAATTAGCAGTCTGAAGTAGCAGTCTCCCCGGATTGCTGATAGAAACGAAATGTGCAATTAATCTCCATTTATTCTTATAGGGATACATAGATTAGAACCAGAGGCGGATTTAAGGATGGGGGAGATGGGGGCACCTGGTCACGTGCCACCTGCCCCCACCCCCCAAATTGGTATAGATATTAGAACATTTTTTAATTCAATAAATCATTAATAATAACAACTATTCTCTTAAATAATTATTATTTCAGCAACAGCTACTAGTACTGTGTGTACATACATGTATGAGAATATATATATGAGAATATATATATTTATATATATATATATATATATATATATATTCTCATATATATATTCTCACACATGTATGTACCCCACACAAGTACTAGTAAGGCTGTTGCTGAAATAATAATTTATTTAAGCGAATAGTTGTTATTATTAATGATTTATTGAATTAAAAAAAAAAATGTTCTAATATCTATATATATATATATATATTATATAATATATATATATATATTATATAATTATATTATTATATATAATATAGATATAGGAACTTATATTATATAATATTAAGGAAACATGATTATATATATATTATAATTATTTATATCTTTATAAATTTATATTAATAGGACATATAAAATAATTATTTTTAAGGATGGGGGGGCACCTGGTCCAACGTGCCACCTGCCCCCCCCCCCCAATTGGTATAGATATTAGAACATTTTTTTATTCAATAAATCATTAATAATAACAAAACTATTCGCTTAAATGAATTATTATTTCAGCAACAGCTACTAGTACTGTGTGTACATACATGTGTGAGAATATATATATGAGAATATATATTTATATCAATATCTATATATATATATAATATATATATTCTCATATATATTTCTCATACATGTATGTACACACAGTACTAGTAGCTGTTGCTGAAATAATTAATTATTTAAGCGAATAGTTGTTATTATTAATGATTTATTGAATTAAAAAAATGTTCTAATATCTATACCCCAATGGGGGGGGGTGGGGGCAGGTGGCACGTGACCAGGTGCCCCATCTTAAATATATATTATAATAGTATATATATATATATATATATATATATATATATATATACATGTTCTAATATAATATATATTTATGTCTCTCTATATATATATATATATATATTATATATATATATATATATATATATATTATATAGATATTAGAACATTTTTTTAACAAATTCAATAAATCTTAATTAATAAACAACTATTCGCCTTAAATAATTATTATTTCAGCAAAAAAACAGCTACTAGTACTGTGTGTACATACCATGTGTGAGAATATATATATGAGAATAATACTATATATATATATATATATATAAAGATATAATATATTCTCATATATATTATTCTTCATACATGTATGTACACACAGTACTAGTAGCTGTTGCGAATAATTTAAAAAATTATTTAAGAGAATAGTTGTTATTATTAATGATTTATTGAATTAAAAAAATGTTCTAATACTATACCATTTGGGGGGGGGGTGGGGGGGGGGGGGGAGGCAGATGGCACGTGACCAGGTGCCCCATCCTTAAATCCGCCTCTGGTTCTAATCTATGTATCCCTATAGAATAAATGGAGATTAATTGCACATTTCGTTTCTATCAGCAATCCGGGGAGACTGCCTACTTCAGACTGCTAATTCTTTTAAAATTATTTATAATGCTTCTGCATTACAAATTACCAGTTATGGGGTCATTTCCATTATTGTTTTGAAAGCTCAATGGCGCATTTGTCATTTTTTTTCCAATTATTGAAGTCACAAATTTTATGCTTCACCCACGTTGAAACGTCTGTAATGAAAGCCGTTCATTTCCCATAATTCTTTCTTCCGTCATCTCTCTCAGCATTGTTCCGTTGAACTCAAGATAACTTTTACGCTGTCTCAAGCGGTCTTGTAACAGCCGTCATGCCTATTTATAAGACAAGTCTTTCAACATGTTTCAGTATTAACCCCTACTTTCTTTTACTCTTGCTGTCCTGTTTTCTTTGATCCGGATACGATACATATAAGGGTGGTGGCTACCAGCCCTATAGTCTTAAGTGTTTGAAGGTATACGCACCTCTATACATGCATATATATATATATATATATATATATATATATATATATATATATATATATGTGTGTGTGTGTGTGTGTGTGTGTGTGTATGTGTGTGTGTATACATATATATATATACATATGAATATATACACGTGCGTGTGCGCGCTTGCTCGCATGTATATCAGTAGCTTCACGAGCAGCAAATTCAAGTTTATCCTGTCACTCTTATTTCCTCACATTTATGGTGCTTTTGAATTTGGGACATAAGTGTCTAGAAAAATGGAAATGAAGAAGAAAGAGGAGGAGTAAGGTTATTGGGTTGTTTAAGCTTCCTCGTAAATGAACAAAAGGCGGAAATGGATAAAGAAATTGCTAAATCAGATGCGATCGTTTATATTCGGATAGAAATGCTTTGCTCCGGTCACTTATTGCCAGCCAAGGGGCCAACACTACTCCCCCCCTCCCCTCCCCACCCCCCCCCCCCCCCCCCCCCCCCCGTCCCCCACATCCCCCCTCTCTCTCTCTCTCTCTCTCTCTCTCTCTCTCTCTCTCTCTCCAGTCCCGGGACAACATTTCACCATTTTGGACTTTCTTGGGGGTCTCTCTCTCTCTCTCTCTCTCTCTCTCTCTGCTGTGCTCTACTTAATGACTTCATAAGGGCAAGTATGTGACCCAACCATACAGATAAATTAGGCGTGAAATTGTGTTTAGTGTTCTGATGGAGGCATTTTTCATATTCTTGTCATTTCCAGATTTGATAATTTACTTGCTAAGAATTACTTTCAGTGTAAGTTTTCATTTTTGGCCATATGTGTAATGTATGTACATAGTATTATTTTTTCAATAGGAAGCTCTGTCCCCGAACTTGAGTGGCTCGAGAGAGAGAGAGAGAGAGAGAGAGAGAGAGAGATACTACCTACTGTCACTTTTATACGTTAACATAAGGTTGTTCATACACTTACACACAAAGGTCATCAGTTGCCCATCGAACTCCCTATACACACAAGCGCACACACACACACACACACACACTGCGCCATCCACTCGCATCTTGAACCTGGTCTGGCGCTTTCCGAAAACTAATGCCTATCATTTCTAATACCCCTTTGGTATCATCTTTCCTGGCTCGGTCTTCCTCTCTTCTTTCTCCCCTAACACTTTTAAAATATAAACACACACACACACACATATATATGGATGTGTGTGTGTGTGCACAAACATATAAACAGGTTCATTATTCTTTTATAGATAAAATATCAGTGAGGTTTTGTTAAAACCAGCTGTTCCAGTGAAAAATACTCTACTGTAACAGCTGTTCTGTTGTTCTGTGACTGCACAAATTGCAGACTTATATACTAACGTGGACATTGATGACGTAAAGATTATAAAATTTACTTATTAGATAACAGCAAGTTTAATTACCAGAAAAGAAGTTCAAGTCTTACCTAAAACTGGTGCCGGTTTAAAAATTTCTGTGCCCACTATAGTCGATTTTTTTAAACCTGGCAAACTTGCACTTAACTTGCACTTAGCTGCTTGTCGCTGATTGGATGAATGTCGTGTTGTCCGAATCTCTCAGTTTTGTTTTCACACTGTTTCAGAATTGTGATTATACGGCCATAGATTGAGATAAGAGCCAAATTATGTAATGTTATGTAAATACCTGTTGTAATAAATTTAAGCATTAAGAAGTTACATATCAAATTATTATATAATAGTTAACAGTTATGAAACAGCACTCTCCGAAGCTGTAGACTTGAAATATGTTTTCAAACGCATAAACTTTAATGTCTAAATTTTCTAGCTAGATTTTTAGCGCAATCGGGCCATTGGTGGTTTGGAAAAAAACAAAACGTATTTATTGTACATTGCTAAAGGTTGTTAACGCCTAAGAACAAAATACTAACGTAGAAATGTAAGCTTGTCAGAAAATTTGGGGTGGAGGAGGTTGTGGGAGGGAAACCAAGCCTCGGGGGTTGACAGAAAGTTGACGTATCTCTAGCGGGAGGTTCAAATGCGGGTTGTGGTGTTTTTGTCTTCATAGAATAATAAAGATGTTTATTTATCATAATGTTCATTTTTTTTTGCAATTCAAAAGTACTGCTCACGGAATGTCATTAATGTTTTAGGATATGTATAAGTTGTGTGCTGTCACCTTAATGATTTATTTCATTGTCTTGATAGGGCCCCGTGAAGTGAAATATTGAAAAACATTCATTATTATATTACGGCACTGACTGGTAAGCCTACTGCCAGCAGCATGCATATGCCTTGTGTTTGAAGTGCCTTCATCTCTGCTTTGTTCCATATCGTCTCTTGTGGCCATGGCTGAAATGGGTGAAATCGACGACATTGAGCCAACTGCTCGATAGCCGATTCTAAGCTGATTGATGATGGTGGTGTGTGCAGACGACAACTCGCCGGCTGTTCCTTTTTCAACTCCTCCACCCCAAATATTTCGGCAAGCTTACATTTTCTACGTAGTATTTTGTTCTTAAGTGTTATACAACCTTCAGCAATGTACAATAAATACGTTTTGTTTTTCCCAAACCACCAATGGCATGATTGCGCTAAAAACCTGCTAGAAATTTAAACATTAAAGTTTATGCGTTTGAAACATATTTCAAGTCTACAGCTTCGGAGAGTGCTGTTTCATAACTGTTAACTATTATAATAATAATTTGGTATGTAACTTCTTAATACTTAAAGTTTATTCAACAGGTATTTTACCAATAACATTACATAATTTGGCTCTTATCTCAATCTATGGCCGTATAATCACAATTCTGAAACAGTGTGAAAACAAAACTGAGAGATTCGGACAACACGACATTCATCCAATCAGCGACAAGCAGCTAAGTGCAAGTTAAGTGCAAGTTTGCCAGGTTTAAAAAAATCGACTATAGTAACATAACTGTATGTTCAATAGATTACACTGGTTGTTGTGATATTTCATGTTATTTTATGTCGGTACAACGTTGCCAAGAATCAAGATGTTTGTTTAGCTTTGATACTGCATCATATTATATCGGGGCTCTCCTTGTATTAGCAAAGAAGTTTGGCGAAAGAAAATGGAAAATTCCGGTTCTGTTTTTATGAAGAAAAATGGTTAGTAGCTTAGAGAAAAACTTTTGATTAAAAATACTCATTATGAAGACGCTATTAAATATGAAGGAAGTGTATTGATGTGATGAGAGAGACAGGGGAGGATGACTTAATGAATATACATTTTAATAGAAAAGAGAGTTATTTTAGAGTTACCGAGAAAGATGTATCAAACCGACCAATAGAGGGTACTTAGCGAAGATTGCTCAAGGTGAAGTGTATGTTAAGCTTACCAAGAAATATTAAAGTGTTATTTACGTAATATTATATGGTACAAACGGTAGATTTGGATGAAAAGAATAGTGCTGGATGTTTTGTCCTTAGAGGCTGACAGATTTAGATAAAAATTTAATATACATGGCTTTTCGTAGCATTAGCTATATTAGTAGCTTTTTTGTTTGTAGCAGATTCAATCTTGAGGCTAATTTTCTAAGAAGACTTTTTTGAATTTTACAGAACCAGCTAGCAGGATATTGACTTACAAGTGAGCATGTGCAAGGTAAAATTCTTCTGTCTATATGAAAATATGGCAAAAAATAATTGACAAATTAAAAAATTAAGTATGGATATTTAAATATTACCTATGGAAATAAATGTAAAATTTAGCATATTTTCAGAGGCCATTATTTCAATTTTGCCTAGTGCGTTTGGATATTCTATCTCTGAATTGATTATTGTTCCTATACACATTAAAAGTCTCTCCTTTAGTTGTAGCCCAAGACGAAGTAAACCCCGCTTTTGATCTTGACCTCTTGTGAACAGTCCTGGTTCTTTTCCTTTGTACATGGGTCTCTGTATCCCTGATTCTTAAGTGAGCCTCTGTTACTATACTTATATTTCGATGCAAAGGCCAGTTGGACTTGCAGCACGTTATCCTTACGTAGCCAGCGTGAAAAGGAAACTGTTAAAATAGGGTTGCTCACCCTTGAATGAAGCGGTGAACTTGCATCATCAAGCGAAGCAACAAGAAAGATTTTCTAGTAATCAGGAAGATGATAGTGGCCTAAGAATGCCAAAGCTTAGTTTAATATATTTAATCCTTCTAATGTCCCCAGTTTTCTTTGATGAAACAAGACACATTTAAATGAAAGGAAATCTTTTATATCCTGCCATAGATTTTTAATTCATTTGAAGTTAAGAACTGGCATCTGTTATAGAAGCTGAAAGAAAAAAAATCTTCGGTTAGTTAAAGAGGAGAGGAAGTTGGGAACTTCTGTTGAGAGAGGGAGGAGGCCAAAGGAATTTAATTTACTTTGAGAGGCTTTACCTTTCTGTTGAGAGAGAGAGAGAGAGAGAGAGAGAGAGAGAGAGAGAGAGAGAGAGAGAGAGAGAGAGTCCAAGTTTTGTAGGAAATGGTAGAAGAAATAAGAGCTAAATAGACATAAGATAAAAGGAAAAGGGCTCCACACTTTGTTGTCGTTAGGGGAAATAAAGAGAAAGATTCAGGAAATGAACAGTAAATCCCAGTAGGCAAAGCGCCACCAGAAACGGAAGGAAGCATAGGCGTGGTGGAGGTGACAGCCTCCATCGTTGTCATGGTTACCACTCGGGAGAAAGCCAGTAGACCAGTAGACGATAGTTTCTCTCTCTCTCTCTCTCTCTCTCTCTCCTCTCTCTCTCTCTCGTGTGATTGCCTACCGACTGTTACTCTTTGGTACTTTGTCGTAAAGGCAGTTTTTTTAATGAGTTCGCCTTATCTATACAATGATATATTGATATATATATAATATATTATATATATATATATATATATATATATATATATATATATATATATATATATATATTTATATATATGTGTGTATATATATATATATATATATATATATATATATATATATATATATATATTAGTGTGTGTGTGTGTGTGTGTGTGTGTGTGTAAGAGGGGGGCGGGGATTGAACGCTGACTTGTATAGATTTTTTGGAGTAACCTTGTCGACTGGTGGTATGCTGCAAGGTGAGGTGAGATGCAAAACAGTTGAGGAGAGGAAGGTGGCAAATGTCTGCAAAAGGTAGGAAAGAAGCTTCGAATGTGTATGGACCCCTAGGGGGGGAATATATGAGGAACTTTTGCGCCAGCTCTCTTATCAGGAAGTACAGTGTGAAGGTGTCTCATAAAAGAAAGAAAGACAACTAAAGCTTTCGAGATTGTTCGTATAGTATACGTGACATAAGAAGAGTGGAAAGGGTGAGAAATATAGGCAAGTAAAACGTTTGAGCAACTTAGCTAAGGTGAAAAGATGAATCAGAGTATTCTGAAATTATTTCATCAAGTTGAAAGAATCGAGAGAGATTGCGTGGACGATGAGGGTGAGTGGGGCATTGTAGGTTGGCGGTTTGATGTGTTGGTTATGAACCATCAGTGTAAATGTATGATTGTTTTTTGCCAGGGAACGAGTATTTTAATGGCCATTATTTTGTCTGTCGTTGAGGGCCACACCCTATTACGAGAAATAGTTCGTTGATTATATATATATATATATATATATATATATATATATATATATATATATATAGATATTTCAGTATATATACGTATACATACATAATATACTCATATGTATACATATATTAGTATATATACGTATACATACATAATATATTCATATGTATATATGCATACATTTTTGTACATATTTTACAAATATTTTACAAATTTTGAGTGGATAGTCCCTCTCTCATATGCACCAAACCTAGCATAGGTAATGATGTTAACCTACTAAGTGTAATTGGGTATATGATGTTCCCAAGGTAAACTGAAGTCCGTATTAATTGGCTCTTTGTGGCTTAATGTTTGAGTTATTAAGCAATAATTTCCCATCAATATCAAATTAACGTTCCCTTTGAGAGGATTTATATCCATTTCTATATCCGGAGTGGGTGAGTGACATCACTGCACTTCATGCGGTGCATTGTATGATTCCTGAAGTTGTTAACAGCTTTCCTTCGGCTAGCTATACAAACTTTTTAGGCTATGATTTTACCTTCCCTTCCCATTTCTTTCCTTCCTTCCTTCCTTCCATCTGCCTGTCCAATCTCTCTACTACGTCTTAGGGCAACTGTGGGACGCTTCTCCGATTTCCGCTTTCAGATCTTTGTACTTCATTTCATTTGTTTTCTATCTGTCCGATCACTCCAACTCTGTCTTCTCACTGTCTTAAATGCTGAACGACTGAAAGTGCTCAATTCCGTGCCTTTATAGCCTAAATTTCATGGTTCTTACAGTGAAAGGGATAATAAATGTATTTACCTCAGCCCACCCGGACCTAAGCCATATGGATTAGATACGTAGCTGAGGTAGACAGTTGGCTTACCCATTCGGCTATCATGTAGTTATAATTAATGAGATTTCGGTTCTACTGTACATATTTGAATTCACATCCCGTTATTTTGAATAAAAATCAATCTACATCAAGTAAGATAGCTGATTGTCAAGATTTTAAAACCTACCAATTTTATCACTTATACACAATCGACTGTTTACCTCTCCATCAAACCCAAAAAGCATAAGTTCAGATGAAACAGCAGTATTCTGGCTGGAAGAATATGTGACAGACTGATATACGTCGATAGTGTAGATTTGTATGGCGAAAGTCGGCTGGACTGTTCAAAGTCCCTTCTGAACTGGTTAAGATGGAACCTAGAAATTCTTCCGGAGGGTCTGAAGGTTTAGCTGCTAAGAAACGTCAGATATGGAAAAATGGAGTTAGAAGCTATTTGAGACATCATATACTTGGGTTTGATAGCCATTGTTAAAACGATTTTTGGAAGGCGAGTTTTCAGGTGGCAAAATATGTTATGACCCCTCTCAAAGGGCTAACATTAAACCTGAGAACAATAATAAACACTCTTTCTAACAGGTGTTCTCTAAAGCTAAAGTCACAGAGGGTGACATAACAGTCAGTGTGCCAGTATTAACAGTGAGGGATAACAAACACCAAAGATGAAATTACTAAAGTTTATTACACAAAATTTAAAGCTAGAAAAGATTAATAGAACCTCTGAAAATACAATAAAAAGTGAACACCAGTCACCCAATGAACACAATATTCAAACAAATCACCTACACTGTTAATGATAGAATAAGACGTTGCATTGTTATTGTTTGTTAATACAAGCAAATCATTAAGCCGATTTCTTTTGTGGTACGGTCATCGATTTTAGAAAATGGAAAGTTATTTGCCATCATGAGAAGATTAACTCATGAATATGGAAAGACTTCTTTTTTCTTTACAGGGACTAATTACTTCCTTGTATATTGCCTTTGTGCTTATCCTTAATATATATATATATATATATATATATATATATATATATATATATATATATATATATATATATATATATATATATATATATATAGTATATATACAACACACACACCTTCGTGTGCGCGCATGATTCTGCACGTGTGCGTTCTCTTCCAAGATGCCATACCTATTGACCTCTTGACCCAATTACAGCTGGTAAAGTGAGTTGGGACGGAATTAATTTGGGATTACCGAGATGAATTGAGAGAGTTATGTCGAACTAAGGGAGAGCATTCCGCGCAAAGTGGCGTTGCTTGTTTCTGTTCGTCAGCTGAGCCATTCCATGATTAATCTCTGTTTTTGGGTCAAGGGTTCATTTATGATCGTGCAAACGGGAAATGTAGCATATGAAAGGTTAAACAGAGTGGAGTAAGGCATTTATATACATTAAGATAGATTTCTGGTTGGTAATTTGTGTACTACACGCTTATAAAGCACATATATATTTATTGTATATGGACTGAGAAAATTGCAAAGCCATCAAGCATCCACATAAATTCATGAGCGTACAAAACACGCTTTATACAATATAATATAAAATAATATAAAATATAATATATATATATATATATATATATATATATTATATATATATATATATATATATATATATATATATATATAACACAGATGGAGGGAGAACATTTTTTAATATAAATTCATGAGTATCTTAGATGTTGTTGGTTGGGCGGAGTACATAAAAATACTTTGTTTTGAGAATATTATGATTTACTGAACTTTAACTTCACTGGTTTTATGGGGATGAATTAACGCCAGTAAAATTGTCATTGTAATTTATTAACGTATAGCAATGTAAGGCCACAAAATTGTTGCGAAGAAGGAAAATGGGTCTAGTTTCGAAACACTTGCTAAAATGTATTACCTTTGTATAATTTCCAAATGACGTTTGTATAAACTATAAATATGCATATTTAGTGCACATAATATATATATTAGGGAGTCCAGATTTCAAGGAAATCATCTCCCATGAAGGCAAGGTTATCTCTCTCATCAATAAACTATAATTTATTGATATCAGCAATAATACAAAACAATCATGTGAGAATTCCCGTTAAAGATATCTAATTGTTATACCCCTTTCCTCGTTGGACGAGTGGATTTCGCGCTCGGCTGCCAATCCGGTGGTCCGAATTTCGATTCTCGACTCGGCCAACGCGGAACCAGAGGAATTTATTTCTGGTGATAGAAATTCATTTCTCGATATAATGTGGTTCGGATCCCACAATAAGCTGTAGGTCCCGCTGCTAGGTAACCAATTGGTTCTTAGCTACGTAAAAGTATCTAATCCTTCGGGCCAGGCCTAGGAGAGCTGTTAATCAGCTCAGTGGTTTGGTAAAACTAAGATATACTTAACTTTGTTTCTTACTTATTTTTCTGTACCTCCGTTCTTATTCTTTCTTCCATCTTATTTTCCGCCCTCTCCCAACGATGGATTCATAGTGCAATTGCGAGGTTTTCTTCCTGTTACACCTTCCGAACATTTTTACTGTCAATTTCCGTTTCATCGTTGAATGCTCTCCTAGGGCCCCAGCGGTTAGCCTTTGGCCTAAATTCTATATTCCAACTTCTTCTATAGTTGTTATGTAAGAAGGACTGTAACCATAATGCAGATTATTTTGAGAAGTTGGATAGACAGGGTTATATAAAAAAAATTATTAATTTTTATAACACGGACATGTGCGTGACTATGTATGTAGTCTTGTAGCTCTTTAATTACTGAAGCTACACCTTTGACTGCTGATAGAAGTTTTAACTTTGCAGTTTTGTATGGTCGCCATCAAGAATCATAGATCCTTTTCTTAAACTTCATAAGGTTGAGCTCAGACCTTAAGAAAAAAAGAAGTAAATAAAGCTAATCGACCTAGATTTTCGCTTATTTCTATATTTCTATTTGTACTTTAGATTTAGCTTTTATGATACTTAGGGAGCCTCTCCATTTTATAGGTAGTGTCTGTTACCTTTCAGACCGACATATATTTAGCCCGTATATTTTATTAGCTTCAATGTCTTGTTAGGTTTATATCTAGTAGAAAGAATGCGAAGTAGTCGACGGGATATGTGTGTGTTTCAATCAATGAAATGATTTATTAGAATGAAGTGATAGGTATCAGATATATATACATACATACATACAAACATATATTATATATATAATATATATATATATATATATAATATATATATATATATTATATATATATTCCTCCAAGGGTATTATATGTGATAAATAGATTGGTACCCGGAGTAATTCGACCACTCTTCAGTACCCTCCAGCGACTTCCAGTCGACATTCAAACCACTGAGCCATCAGGAGGGGTAATAAGTTAATGCCGAATCTACCGTACTAATACACGTCGAGTACGGTGATGGGTATCAATCCACTTGGGTACCAATCCGTTTATCACTTATAATTCCCCTTCGATGATATTTCCGAAGTAGCGCGAATTGGGTATTCACGCCATTTTTGTAGCTTAACGTTAGTATATAAATCACGATGATGTGATAAAAAGTTATATATATATATATATATATATATATATATATATACATACATAAATGACTTATCCCCATATATGACTGGTTTTAGTTTTAGTGGCTATTTATCTTCCTCTATCCCGGTAGCCCTTAAGATATCGAGTTGCCTACCACATCCCCGAATGGTTAAGTCACCTGAAGTCACGGTTTTTAAACCAAAACCCCAGGTTCGAATAGTGGCCGGGGCCAAAGCACTTATGAATAATAATTCCCTTTCGGTGTAAACTCTTCCCGAGGTATAGTGAATGACATGTGAGGTTATATTTGTGGCTCGTGTATATGTTTATGAATTGTTCTGTGTTTGCTTTTGTTTCAATATAAATATGAGTCATAATTAACTATATGGAAATATAGTGTCCTGTTGCAATGCTGTCATACTCGTAGAGCTAACGCTTTCATGTCTGTGCACCAACGTCACGCCAAGGCACCATTTGTGGACATGAGAGCGAGCTTAGTCTCTTTGCTAAGTCTTCTTGGCATTTTGTATGTATGCTGGAACCTCTTCGTATTCGGAGCAACGCGAGACGTAGTGTCACAAGGAGATCCGTTACAGCCCCCGTTTGCAAATGCTCTGCCCAGTATCTCCAAGTCTCGCTGGAATTTTGAAGAAAGCAATGGGCAACCCGTGATTTCCCTCGGGGTTTCTCCAGGGTGTTTTCATGCTAGATTTGCTCTCCCAGGGGAGGCAGTTTCTCTCTCTCTCTCTCTCTCTCTCTCTCTCTCTCTCTCTCTCACACACACACACACACACACACACATACACAAGTAGCTTATATATAAAATTCCTCTCTCTCTCTCTCTCTCTCTCTCTCTCTCTCTCTCTCTCTCTCTCTCTCTCTCTCTCCTTGCGTGTGTGTGTGTTTGTGCGTGTCTGCATTTACGTCGAATGTCTGAGATCTCCTCGCTATTTGCATAATTAAATATTCAAGCCTCTCTCTCTCTCTCTCTCTCTCTCTCTCTCTCTCTCTCTCTCTCTCTCTCTCTCTCTCTCTCCTTCTTATAACAAACGCACACAAAAAGGTTAATTTCCAGTGTTAAGCACACTTCCCTCATATTTGTGCCTTGTTACTTGCTATCAGTTTTAATGTCATGCCGTCACTCTCTCTCTCTCCATTATTCTCTTTCGTTCCCTCCTCTACGTTAGTTCAATGTTAAGCACGTTTAATCTTGCACGTTTATTTAAATGATGATACAGAGTTAAACAGTGCTGAAATCACGAGCTGAAGAGTCTACGTTGTTGATCAATACTACATTTGAGTTTTCTGTTATTTGAAGTAATTTTATTAGATTCATGTAAAGGTACGTATGGAGCAGAAATTAGCCGTCTTGGTCTCTTCACCAAATGATAAATACAGCATCATCAACATTATTGTATTTGGTGTTATATTGTATTGAATAATGATAGTAATCATAGTTTTGGTCATTCATTTATGTTGTGAACTATATGACTTCATTATTTTAGCTTTCTGAAAAGAAAACTATTGTGCCGGCTTTGTCTGTCCTTCCGCACTTTTTTCCGTCCACGCTTTTTCTCTCCGCCCTCAGATCTTAAAAACTACTGAGGCTAGAGGGCTTCAAATTGGTATGTTGATCATCCACACTCCAATCATCAAACATACCAAATTGCAGTCCTCTAACCTCGGTAATCTTTATTTCATTCAAAGTTAAAGTTAGACATAATCGTGCGTCCGCCACCACCGGGTCGTAGTTGAAGTTCCATGGCCCGCGGCTCATGTAGTATTATACCGAGACCACCGAAAGTTAGATCTATTTTCGGAGGCCTAGATTGTTTATACGATTTACATAAAACTCGATTACGCCGAAGAAACTTATATGCATTTTTCCCTTGTTTTTAATCTCCTATGAGAAATAATCCCTTATTCGTCTGGTCCATATAAAGTGAACCACAGCCTTACATCGTATTTTATAAACTTTGAAAAAACTACTTAGAATTACCAACATAACTTGTATAATCCCATTTAATTAAAGGATTGTGGTTCACTGATTTGTGTCAGATGAGCATAGAATTAAAAAAAAAATCAACTTAAATAATCACGTTGAACCGACTTCAAATATGACATTTTTTGTGTTATAACTTGATATGTGCATCCGCCCCGCCATTATTTTATGATATGTAATACATATATCTAGCTATCTATCTATATGTATGTATATATTCTATTGGTTGATCGGAAAATCACTTAAATTAGTTAGCCCAGTAGTATTATGATAACAAAACAGAACAACTTTTTATTTCAAATTTTTTTGAAACCTATATGAAGAAATCAAATAAATAAAATTACAAATAATCTACTAAGCTTAGGTCTGCATGTACTTGAGCCCATTCTGCACTTGATGTTGGGAGGAGATTTAAAAGAGGAACTAAAGATTATCAGTAACTCCTGTTAATGTCCTTAGCCTTTCCCTAGCTATTCCAAAGCTTGGGTTAATCCAGGGATGCTAAGCCTCAGACATATTGATCCTTTTTTGCTTCAAGTGGTCATATACCCCGTTGATTTTAATCATTTCTCGGAAAACTGAATATATATTCGTTTAATCTTTTTGGGTTGGATGTAGATTGGGTTGGGGATTGCCTTGAAGTAAATTAAAGAGTGAACCTTCTATCTGGCGCTGATTTTTGTTCGCTTTCCACAGAACCATAAGCTCCATTTACATATCTATATCGTTTTATTTCTCGTAATACAAGGAATAAAGACATTGGCATACACGTACACACACGCACAATGTATAGTGTGTATATGTATATATATATATACATACATATAGTGTGTTTATGTATTTATGTCTATAGCACAGATTATGTAGTGGTTTATGATATGCTGCCTAAAAGCATTTTCTGTGTATAATTTAGGTCTTTTTGTGAGGTTTTCTGAACTAGAAGTTGATCCAAGATCAAAGATTCAATAGTTAAGGTATGATTATAACAGTGTTCTTGGTCGCATCTTTCCTCTGGAGACATCCCATTTTAGGGCGTGCGTGCGCGCGCGCGCCCGTTATTATAATTTAAAAGTGTTAGGTGTATTGTATGTGTAGACGGGGTAAGCAGGACTTAAGGAAAACAGCCGAATCCTTATGAAAAGTCACGAAGTCAAGCAGTGTCTAAAAGGAAGCCAAAGTTGGAGTGTGTGAAGAGGCGAAACTAATCCCCCTTTTGGAAGTGAAGTGTGAGCGATGAATGTTAAAAAAAAAATGGAATTTAAGATTGTAAAAGTAGATGGTCTGCTTCATTACTTTTTCCTGTCTTCAGTCTTTGGCTGTATTAGCACATTAGACTTTCTCATACCGATATCCGCATTATAATGCATTTTACAATATTTGCTTCACTATACCTGTTATATTGATATGATTATTAACTTATGGACTTATTCTGCATTCGATGTGATCGTGTGATTCTATCATGAATGTTCGAAAGGGACATTTTCTGAAACACGACGATTTATTGCGAAGGTTTGCATAAGAAACGAGATGGATCAAAGTATGAATGTGGCTTTTCTTTGAAAAGATAATAGGAGAGACGATATGTAGGAGAAATGTGAGTAAAATTGCAGTTTTGTGTGGAAATAGGCAAAAGAGAACAGAATGATCTGATAAAAGGGGTGAAAGAAAACCTGGAATTGAAGAAGCCCGATATTCGGGAGAAGCGAAAGGACGTGGAAGATGTGAATGACCCAACGTGAGTGGGAAGGTCAGTGTAACTAATGAACCTTCTGTGCATGTTCATGAAGCGGCTGCTGTCCCGAACATGTTCTGTACTGGATGTTCATCCTTGATTCAGCGGGTTAAAGATGACCACGGCGCTCACTAGATTTACTCTGGTACCACTTATGCCAAAGAGTATTGGCTTTTATGCAGACACACACACACACACACACACACACACACACGTGTGTGTGTGTGTGTGTACATATATGTTCATACATACAAATATATAAATATACATACATACATATATATAGCATTCTGTTTAATGAAGAGTCATGTCTCGGCTGCAAAAGACTGCTTGTTATGATTTGAAACATGTGTTTTGTTGTATTTCAGTGATGCAGAAATAATGTTTTGGCGAGTTGAATTTTCCAGCCGGAGGCGTTAGGTTCGTTGCCATTATTCCAGAATATCTTGTTTCCTGGAATTTTCTTCTCTTTCGTCGAGAAATAATGCAGATCGTTTATTTTTCTCTCTGGGTGGAGGTCGCGCTTTGACTTTGATACGCAGTTCTGGAATAAAAGTTGCAGATGATGAGGGGATGCATTACTAACAAGAGAATGGATGAATACTACAGAAAAAGTTGAAGAGGAAAAATGTTCTAAATTGTAAATGTTTTTCAAATGGAAATCTGTTTAGTTATGCGAATTACTCAACTACGGATGCAGTACAGAATGTTCTGGTATTAGTCATTTAGAGAGATGAATACGGAACAAATTAAAATCCAAATTGTTATACGTAATGCATGTATAAATCACACATGATATATAAAAAATATGTATTTATAAGTAAAATTTGAACGTCTACGTGAGTAGGTCACCGGACCATGTTAAAGTGGTCGTAAAAAAAAAAATACTTCCCTTCCGGGAAGGTAACGTAATCGTCATATATTTCTTAATGGTGAGCGCATTTGCTGTTTTGTATGTCATTTATGTTAGACGTGACAAGTTCATAGAAAAAGAGGGGAGGATGATAGAAAAGAAAGCGAATAGTTTGACACCAGAGAACCTGTTATAAATCTTTGGAAAAAAATATCTCTATTGAGAGAGAGAGAGAGAGAGAGAGAGAGAGAGAGAGAGAGAGGAGTGAAAAGAAGAAGAGAGAGAGAGAGAGGACGGGCGGACGAGAGCGAGAAGAGAGAGAGAAAATCAAACTGAAAATTTTTATTCAGGCAGTGAAATCTGTGTAAATTTGATATGCAACGTATCAACATATACGAAGATTTATTCCCTGAGATATTTGCACTGCAAGGGCTCAGGAAAGATTGCCGACCTTCCTCCTGCTTTCTCTCTCTCTCTCTCTCTCTCTCTCTCTCTCTCTTATCCATTTTTTCCAGGAACATTATTATATTCACATATTTTGAATGCCTGAGCCCGGGGAACGTATGAAAGTTATCAGATACCTACATGTTTATGGAAAAGTTCCTTGGGATTAAAGTCCATTTTTTCTTTACGTTTCTTTTCACATTTAATATATATATATATATATATATATATATATATATATATATATATATATATATATACATACGTAAAAATATCAACTGTTTTGACTCTTCTTTACTTTTAGTATAATTAGTTTGTAATGCAAATGTGAAAATGATAAGTCAGATGTACTCAATATTGGGACTGTGAAAATTTCGTGGGGTTAGCAAGAGGGTTCCTTTAAAAACTGATGTCTTTGAAGCACTGGATGATGGGAAGAGAGATGCCTGTGTAACGGAAAACTTTGTTAGTTCAAGGGTGCTGTAAAGTTGTAGCCAGATTCCACCACCCCCATGGCACGCTGCCGTGTACACAC
Source organism: Macrobrachium nipponense (assembly GCF_015104395.2). NCBI lineage: Eukaryota > Metazoa > Arthropoda > Malacostraca > Decapoda > Palaemonidae > Macrobrachium > Macrobrachium nipponense. The sequence goes on from NC_061108.1 coordinate 32,963,853, forward strand.
CCTTCTTATATACACACACGTCACTTCTATTTTATTTTTGGATAATGCATTGATGAACTTTAAGGGTTGTATAATGTAGTAGTTTCGTATTGTGAAATAATACATTGGAATATTTGCAAATGAAATGTCTTCTCTTTGATAGAAAAGAAGCACCCATGGTCATATAAGATGACCATGATATTCCAGTAACCACAAAAAAACCTTCCTTTTCCATAAAAAATAAATGAACCGCAGAGAAAGACCCATCCCTCGTCCCAGTCAGTCTAGACTTCGAAGCAATCACGCGAACGAAAGAAAACGAATGAAAAAGTCTATTTAATATTTGCCAACTTGAATTTATATATATAAAAAAAGTGGGACAGCAAAAAGGAAAATGTTGGAAAACAAAGGAAGGTCATGGAAATGCAAGCGATGTACACGAGTGCCTTCTATATAGCTGGGCAGGGTATGGCACTTTCACTTTTATGGACTTTATTGTGCTTTCAGTTGACGCTTTGTGAACTTGAAATATGTTAAAGTAAGAGACAGACTGAAAATAAAAAAGCAAAGGAGCAGCCTGATATCATTTCTGAAAGTCAAAACTAAGTGTGCCTCATGAATATTTCCTTTTTCAGTCTTAGGCTGGATTACCACGTTACGCTGCCAGTCATACAAAAATCCGTATCATCAAGTATTTTATAATATGATAATATCCGCACTATAAAGTATTTTATGATATATATAATATTACCATAGCGACGCATTCTGCATTATGTGATAGCTTGCTTTCAAATTTAAGTTAGTCTTTATTTCTAAACTAGGAAGTTGTTCGAATCTCACGGATAATCACTTGGACGTCAAACGATAACTGCGGCCTAATATTTGTATATATATATATATATATATATATATATATATATATATATATATATATATATATATATTTATATATAAATATATATATATATATATATATATATATATATATATAATATATACATATATATATATATATATATATATATATATATATATATATATATATATATATATATATATATATATATTTATATATATATATATATATATATATATATATATATATATATATATATATATATATATATATATATATATATATATATATATATATATATATATATATATATATATATTTATACATACATACATACACACACTTATATATGATGTGCATGTGTGTGGGTGGCTCAGTTTAGCTAATGGATTTTTATCTGAGCCCCTCAGTATGCGTTGCCAAGAGCAGATAATGACTGTAGTTGAGGCTCTCTGCTTGTGCTAATTTATCTTCTTTGTTTTCAGTTCATTAGGGCAGCAGTCATCCCCTTATCATTCCTTTCGCACTCCTGTAGGACACTGGTCCGGATCCTGGTGTGCCGTGTCCCTGGTCAGTCGCTTGACCGTTTGCGTCCTTTTCTGAATGCACTCAGATATCTCGAGAATACCCAGGAGTTTATTCATAACTCGTTTACTCATCCTTTATCTGACTTTTCACAGTGGTATGAATCATCCTGTGATACACTATCTCCCGTAGGGGGGTAGTGCCGTCAGTGCACCTCATGCGGTGCACTGTGGGCATTACTTAAGGTTCTTTGCAGCGTGCCTTCGGCCCGTAGCTGCAACCCCATTCGTTCATTTTACACTGCCTCCTTTCATATTCTCTTTCTTCCATCTTACTTTTCCCCCTCCCCTAACAATTGCTACATGCAACTGCGAGGTTTTTTCCTGTTACACCTATCAACCCTTTTACTGTCCGTATCCGTTTCAGCGCTAAATGACCTCATAGGTCCCAGTGCTAGGCCTTTGGCCGAAATTCCATATTCAGTTTAATTCGATACACATCACGTACGGAAAGAAATCAAATGATTGACCATCCATAAATTGCAATAGATTCTTAGAGTTACTTTGAATGTAACTGTTGTTTGAGATTTGTCATTCGCACTGAGAAGCAAGTGACTCAAGTCCCATCCAAATGCTCAATGAATTGATAGTTAACACTTCGTTCGAGGGTCGAGACGGTGCACCAGACTAAAATCAAAGGTTAGATTTTAACTCGATAACAAATTCAGGACAATCATCATTTTGGAAATGTTCAAATTCACGAGTCATAGAAATTCAATAGGCATTACGGCATTTCCGGAACTAGAGCCATTATCGGAAAACACATGAGTAAAATGTCACGTTATGCATATTAAGAAAATGCAGTAAAAAATAATTATGTTAGATATCACTTTTACATCGATCTCTAAAAATTATGGTGATGTGAAATGTCGAAGAACAGAATATCATATATAGGTATCATACTATAATGGGCGTAATGTCTGTCTGTCTGTCTGTCATTCAATCAGATGGGCATGAAACTTGGCAGGGTTATGGTGGGGACCTCTAAGATGGTTTGTAATGGGGTTTCATCCGACCTACCCCCCTCCTTTGTAGGGGGTGGGGGTGAGAAGGGATTCCCTGAAACGGAGCTGTTTCTGGCCGTGAAACGAGGCTGGTTATTCCCGTAGACTTAGTTACTTTACGAATTTTCATACATAATTCTGTTCAACTTCCCCGGAGAAAGTTGCGAATATTTCAGCTCGGACACAATAAATCCATCGGGACTGCCAGTGCACAAAATAACGTTGAAGAAGTACTGCCCGGTAATGTTGCCTTGGAATTTCGATCCTGCCATGGACATTGCAACGGAACGAGGTACACCATTATGGGGCTAAACTCCCACGTCATCGAAGCAGTGATAGCAACGGGCCCTCACACCGGCAAATGTCTGTTCATCCCCCGGATTCCTCTGATGCCTTCGGAGAACCAGTTTCCGTTCCAGTTACGGCGCAGGCAGTTTCCCATCAACCTGGCCTTCTCATTCACAGCAAACAAGTCGCAGGGCCAGACTTTGGATCGTGTTGGTGTGTTTCTGCCGTCACCCGTGTTCACGCATGGCCAACTGTATGTGGCGATGAGCAGAGCAACTGACTCTGCCAACTTGAAATTAAGTTGTGGATAAACTGATAATATTGTGTACAAAGAGGTTCTGTAGTAGGTATGTATAAAAATCGCCCTTATTTTAATATTGCTGAACAAATAGTGCATATAGATTTTTCACTTCTGCACCCGTATTTTATAACCCATCGTAGATGGGTAAGTTTGCTTGTAAAGATAATTTTTCCCGTTCATAGCACATGTCGCTGACCATCTTTGCTGCTTCAAGACCCAATGCGCGGTAGCTATTAATCAGCCGAGACGAACCGTGATGCCATCATTCCCCTTCTGGTCTGAAGTCAGTGCCTCCTTAATCACTACCGGCAAATCTGGCACTATTAATCACACCACCAGCAAGTGGCAGCCTCCAGTTTACTTAAAGGAGAAGCTGTCCTTAACAGAAGATACAACCTCTCTCTCTCTCTCTCTTTCTCACACACACATATTATATAATAATAACTGAACACATTATTATTATTATTATTATTATTATTATTATTATTATTATTATTATTATTATTATTATTGGGATTATTATTGGGAAGGAGGCCTTCTCTGAGTGCAGTAGCATTGAATATTATAGCTCTTTCAACGGCATTTGATTTATATAGAATCTTCTCAATACTCCCTATTATCTTTTTTTCTCAACAGCATGTAGCTGGTGTATCAGGTTTTTTAAGGACATATCCTTAGGAAACCTGATACACCAGCTAAACATGCCTTCTTGAGAAAAAAGATAATAAGAAGAATTGAGAAGATTCTATATAAGTTAAATGCCGTTGAAACAGCTATTATTATTATTATTATTATTATTATTATTATTATTATTATTATCATTATTATTATTATTATTATTATTATTATTATTATTATTATTATTATTATTATTATTATTATTATTATTATTATTATTATTATTATCGTTTGAGTTGTTGTTGTATGCGAACATTGACATAGACAACAGCAGGGACAGTCCAAATATCCGCCCAATAAAACATGCTTAATTTTTATCTCTTTCTCAGTAAAGGGTTGAAACATATATTAGTTCACATAGTTGAATATTATTTTAATTAATTCATAATAATTTAGTTAAGATGTCGACTGACGTTAAATTAAACGAATTGAATTTAACGTGGTTGTCTCACTACTGTAATTGCCGTCCGAGAGTATCAGTAGTCTCTCAACAATACTGACGTAAAAAGATTTATTTCAGTAAATCAGAACCACGAGGAAATTCCTAAGAAACCCTAAAGAGGGACGCAGGCAATATAAAGGAAACAGCGATGCGAATCATTTTGCTTTCTACAAAGTTGCAATGGCAAAAGCTGAGAGAGAGAGAGAGAGAGAGAGAGAGAGAGGGTGCCTCTCCGGCTAGATCTACAGCGGAAACAACAATATTAGCTCCCTGCATCCAACACATAATTTTTTATTTAATTTTTTCTTCCCGAATTTGCCTTCCTCAGGAAAACATTTCTTTGGTCAACTCGACTCTTCTTTATTCTGATTGCCACTGGACTTTCCAAATGCAAACAGAACCCATTGGGAGTCATGTTTTGGCAAATATAGCGAATTCTTGAAGGAAAGAACAGTTCAGGTCACTAGGATTTTTCTTTGTATACGGCTCAGTAAACTTTCTATTTCTTAACTTACGTGCAAGGGTACAAAGCGACAGTGAGATTTTCTTTTTATTCAGATGTTCTTGAGAAATGCAGAAACGGCTGACAACCCCTACCCAAACCCCCTCCATTCTCTCTCTCTCTCTCTCTCTCTCTCTCTCTCTCTCTCTCTCTCTCTCTCTCTCTCTAGTCATCCCAACTTAGAGAAGTGGATCTGAGTTTAATAATCTAATCAGTTAAATAACTTGTGAAGTGATATTTTAGATATGTTTACCAAATGATAATATATCAGACTGTTAACACTATTCTAGCTTCTAAATACAGTAGAACTGCTTCCATCACAAATCATTTTTTTGAATTCATAAAGGAACCTTTTCACATAATTTGGAACTTTACTTCACCCTTATTTCTTTCGTCATTGTATCGAAATAAAATATCAAGAGATATTATCCTAAAAAATAAACTGTCATCTGTTACTTACCAGACCTGACAATTTAGAAGGTAGAAACACTTTTTAAATAACGACGATCGATCTGCGTAAGGAACCTGTGGTTCATCCAGTTCTTGCATTGGTGGCAGACAACTAAAGCTAGATGCCGTCGACACATAAACCCCTTGGACATCTTTGGGGCAATACATGGGGCTAGAAACTTACTCTTAAAACTTTCAGAAATGGAAAGCCTAACACCTTGAGCCACCTCCCTCCAGCAGTAAAGACAGGTGCGATATATGTATATATATATATATATATATATATATATATATATATATATATATATATATATATATATATATATATATATATATATATATGTGTGTGTGTGTGTGTGTGTGTGTGTGTGTGTGTGTGTGTGTGTGTTTACATAGTATATACATACATATATATATATTATATATATATATAATATATATCATATATATATATATTATATATATGAGGTATGTCTGTATGTATGTACATAAGAGTAAAAAAGGAGTCAATTGTCGACCAGCCTTTTGTTTTAGCTTGTGAACGTTTATGTAAATTTTCTGTCAATAAATATATCTAAAGCGAAATTAGAAAAAGTAGTGTCCTTTTTCAATTTCCGTACAATATAAATATTAATGAACCTTGAAACTAACTGAAAGTAACTCCAACTCCACTTCCTTACATTGTTTTTTAGGATATCCACTGACAGCAAGATCATCACTTGAATCTGGAAAAATTATTTGGTTTATTTTATTTTACTGACAAAGGCTCTAATTCCCAAAATACGGTGAAGCACATCAACTAAATGTGACTTGTAATATGTGTTAGCATTTACAAAATGATGGTAGCTTTTAATTTTTGGATGTGACTCCCCAACAAGAAGAAAAGTTGTCATCGTTTTTGTCACGTATTAGGAAATCTTTTTTGCCTGATGGTTCCATTTATTTCTTTGCCATGAGCTTCATACTCTCCTAAGGACTTCAGAACTGGAACACTTCAGAACATTGTTACTCTTATAACCTATTGTTAATTTTTTTTATACTATGTTTTCTCTTTCATTTTAGGTGAGACTAGTTCAAATCATCACCATTTAGATTGAAACTGTGACTCTTCAAACTGTATGATAAGTGAGGTACGTAGAGACTCTTACTATGTATACGCAGATATACATACACACGTGTAAAATATATATATATACATATATATATATATATATATATATATATATATATATATATATATATATATACATATGTACATGTGTGTGTGTGGATATATATATATATATATATATATATATATATATATATATATATATATCTATATTTATATTTATATTTATAAATATGTATGTATGTATATGTATATATATATATATCTGTATGCATATATGTGTTATGTATGTATGAACGTAAAAATCCATCTTGTAGCTCAGTTAACAATATTTAGCTGTAGATTTAAGTTTGCAACTTCAGTTACCCAGGTTTGGGGGATCACACAGCCCGTGTTGCAGGAAAAATGGCAAGAGGATTTATTGGTGGCAACACCGACACATTTATTAGATTTACGTAACCAGAGTGATCTCACTTTGGCACCAAGCCTCTATAAAGTGAATATGCTGATAGGTGGCATATATATATTATATATATATATATATATATATATATATTATATATATATATATATATATATATATATATATATATATATATATATATATATATATATATATATATATATATATATATAATATAGTATATGCAGTTGCAAGGCTGACGGGCTGTTTCCACTTAATAATCTACACATTTGCAGTGAAGAGACTTGAAGGACCTGGTTGATCTTCGTACATTTCTTTTAATTGCTCATGAGTAAAAACATTTTGATTCAGTGAAAATATTGCAGTCAGCCTTTACCTTCTATTAAACCATTGTTCCACTAAGCTTGATAATCTCTCCTTCTCCCAAAAACTGTAAGCTACCAATAATCCTCGGATTGCTCTATTCGCAGAGTGCTCCTCTCCCTCCTGCAAAGTTTTGGAATTTTATTTTATTTTTTGTTCTTTTAGTATTCCTAGTTTTCTGCCGCCTTCTGTCCATCAGGAGACAGGATACCGCTTCCTTAGAGAGTGAGCTCCTATCTTTTCCTAACCTCTTCTGCTTCTTGCGCACATCAGTCCAAGACCAGATAAGGACATTTCCTGGACTGTCAGATCGGCCTCGGCGATTAATTATAGAAAAGGAACAAATCCTCTGAAGTTACCTTTCCTTCAGCCTTTGAATTTAAAACTCGTATTTTCCATCTTCCTCATAGAAAGCTCTTATATTTTTTTTTTTACTTGTTTTTCACTCTCCAGTTTCGTGGAATGTGTTGTGTCACGAGGATGGGAAGGGAATTTGCAAATGGTTATGCTCCCAAAAAGGAAAGTTGATGGTCCTAGATAACATGACAGATGACTTTTTAGGAATTCCTCTTCTTTAGAAAAGAAACGTAATGGGAGAAGGGGGAGAAAATTGGTGTGATGTCTGCTGAACGGAGGATAGGAGTATACCCTCCAGAGTTACCAATAGAATTCACAAGGGAAAGAAAATTTAAACCATCCATCTTAAAGGACATATTTTTAAAACCTTACGCAAACATCTATAGTATGCTAAGTACCCCTATAATTTAACTGGAAGATTTCCGTATATACTGCAAATAGCATTTTATTTTATGACCCCGGTGCCCAGTCAAGATATCATATGGGAAGAGAACAGAAAATCCTTTGCGTGTCTGGGCAATAAACGACTACTGAATCGGATAGGGAAGATGATCCTTTTGCTTTCATCCAGCGCCCTCGGCTCATTGTTCACAAATGTTCAGCATTAAAATACGTACCTGAAACTGAGGGTTTTCGATGTCAGTTGACACTTGCAAAAAATGTCGTGAGTCTCATATGGACTTGGCTTGTTAAATAGTGCATCAGTAGGAAGCTGAGCTTTAGTGGCTCATAAGCTATAGAGGTCAAAATTGTTCTGTGTTAATTAACTTATGTTGAATTACTTGTTAAATACCAAGTTAGTGTTTCAGAGATTCAGTAGGTCATTGTCATGAGTTTGAATGTCGGATTATGAACAACTAATTTATTAGACGAAATCTAATGGTATATATATCTCAAGCATAAGTACGTCTTTGCACTACTGTTCTCATCTGTATATAATGTGGAAAAGTTTTGTCATTTAAACGGATAAGCTCTGTAGGTTGACAGGTACACTCACAATATGCAGGTTTCTAACAAGTATATTAAGGAAATAGACTTTTTTTCGTTATTTCAGAATCCTCCACCATGGTTAAATCTGTTGTTGTTGCCTTTAGTGTTTCTTAAAGCTGTACTAGGTAAACAGTGACATGATTTCTGCCAATTTATATGTATAAATATAGGTTACGTGGACTGTGGTTATTGTCTTCGTCAGAAACCAGTCGACCTTTTACCTATCAATAGGTGGCATTCAATTTGAACAATAGCCTTACATTTAAAAAAATGTTACACTTTATGTTTAACCATTGTTGGCGTCAATTTACGAACACAAATGAAGTATTCAAATTCTCACGTTATGAGAAAAATGGTTTTGCACTGATGTTGTAAATATGATTGACATTATGTGTCGTTATTGAACATGATGTAGCTAGCTGTTTATGGTGATATATTAGTGAGTTAGCTCACTGGCATCCACCTCCCTTCCACACACACACACACACACACACACTGTTAATCTAAGAGTTCACTGCTGTGTGTAATGTGTAGCACATCACAGTCAGTTAAGTGGGTGTGTGTGTGTGTTTGTGTTTTATCGAATAAATCAGTGATACTCGCTGTATTTCTGAGAAGTGGGTTGATGTGGCTTTTCTTAGCAACATGACTGCAGGGTGTGACGTCTCTGCCTACTCGAGTTAAAGTACAGACTTTGACCTTGGCGGGCAACTCCTTTAGGAGTAGGACACTCCGAAATCAAACCTGAGGGTAGAAGGGGCCCTTTGCCATGGCAGGCAACCCTTCTAAGAGAAGGTTACTTTGAATACACACCTTGAACTCCGGCCTCGGATTGTGCCCTAGCAATTGTACCATGGCCTTCCATGGTCTTGGGTTTCAGTTCCCTTACCTGAAGGTACAATAAGGCATTTCTACTCTTTTGTGTTCACTTTCCTGTGTTTTTTTTCCTTTTAGTGTGTGGGGCAGGCTGATGAAAAAGCAAAACTTCTTTGGTGCATTATCAGGAAAGAGCCTCCGCCTTTACTTAATCTTTTCCTCCTGAGCGTTTTATAATATCTAAATCCATCCTGACTGTCCTCCCTCAATTGTTGTGGTAAACCTGGTAGATTTCCTATTTGCATTACAAGGTGTGTCGGCCCCACCTTCTCGATCAGTTGCTTCCGGCTTTTTTTTTCAGTGACATGGTCACGTTTAATTATACTTTCTACAGAATTTCTGTAAATAGTGTAAATACTGTTGTTGATATGTACAATGCTACAATGTTGCCCTAAGCCTCAATGGTCGTGATACTGGAACTTCAACAGTTCAAGCGAAGATGCAATGCATTACCACCATAATACATTTCAATGTGTATTTTGATATTGTACATACATTTTTATTATTTGTAAATTTGTTAATTTATCTGGTTTCCTAATAGCTAATCTCTTCTTTCTGTGTTCCTCATTACTTACTGTTACGTCTTTCAACTGATCACCATATTCGTTGGAAGCTTGAATTTCAGGTCAATGGTCCATGTGGACTTGTTCCATGTGAATGGGGTTCATCTTCTGAATATTATAATAATAATTTGATAATAATAATAATCATCATCATCATTTGAGTGGTTTCTGCTGAATGTATCCGAATACTCTGATGTTCAGGTTACTTCAGACATATCTGGAGAGACTGTCTTCCTTTAAAAATTTAGTATTTTAATGTAAGTTTGCTTCCTCAACCCAGTGTCTCAAGTTGAACATCCTTGGTGTGTCCGGCCGCTTATAAAATACTGCAGTCATACTAATTGAGCTTGTTTTGGCTTTTTTTCATAGTGGAATTGGATCAGAGTTACTTTATTTTGATGAAAATCCCACTTAGGTCGATAATTTTCGTCTTTCTGTCATTTCTAAGGTGCAGTTGATAACGAGTTATTTTCAGGCACTATTTGGGCTTTTGTTTAATTCAGCTAAGTCGAGCCGCTCGTGGCCCCTCTTAAGGCCTATACATGGTGCCACGCCTCGTTGCAAATCACGAAAATATTACATATGCAAGTAGTAATAAAGTTTATCTCTCTTTCTCTCTCTCTTTCTCTCCCCAAACGCTTATCATCTAGCATACAGAAACCGAAAGCAAGGTACATTTTCGCAAATCTTAGGTGAGGCAAATTTCCCGTTGTTTATTTTTCTTGGCATCCTTGAAATGTGTTACCTCATGTTTACATAGTGCTTCAGAAGTATATTGCCAATATTAGTTTCTTTAATGAAACTGAAAAAAATGAACGCTATAATATATTCTAATTTTAATGTTTCTCCTAAATATAATCATAGGTAACTTTTTCATTTCCATAGCCAAGGTTTCGACACTGACAACAGCATAATAAGATCCATGATGGGGGAGAGAAAGTTCCAGTCTACCTCCTGTGCCAGTTCATCCATCACCCAACACGAGTTGAAAAATGGGGAAACTGGGTCCGGTACAGCACATACGTTGAACAAGCGTCTTCATATTCTCATTTTCATACACCTCGATTTGATGTATATGGAGGCATAAGGAGGGCCCAAATATTAAACGATTTCATTTATTTTTAATATTTTAAGAGTGAAAAATAGATATTCTACTGAAAATTTTTGAGCCCGGTGCGGTTTCTCCTTCGATTAAATCAGTAATGTCGTTTTTGTTTCAACAACTCTGATTTGGTTGTTTGTTATTATATTATTAATATTATTCCAAAGTAGTTTATGCAAAGCAAGACAAGTCGGTAACTCACTGAGCATCTACGCGTCATTACTAGAAAAAGTGCTAATTAATAGACGAGCAGCATGCATGCCTGCCATGGTAAGTATACGATCTGTAAAAGAAATAATTCTTACTTAGGCAGTGAAATACTATATAGGGATTATTGTAACATTCCATTTGTATTACACCAAGCCACAAAGTTAATGCAACTACGAAATTGCTTTAGCCTGCATTAATGCAATTCGTGCATTCCCAGATTCCCTTGAGCTTACAACCTGCGAATTCCCGGCGGAATTACCTTGGGAACAACATGCTAAGATCCAGTGATATGTTTTGGCGAGTTACAATGTTAGCTGTAGTCTCCAATATGACACGGCGCAGTAGTTGGCATTGAAATTGCGTTGCATGTTCGGAATTTTGGCTAAATCCGATCTCAGCAGGATGGGCGTTGGACTGAAGTACTAATTATGGACATGGAAATATGTGTATGTGTATATATATATATAATATATATGATATGTGTATGTGTGTGTGTATGTATGTATTTTTCAGTAAGGACAAGCCCAAAAACCGGAGCAACATTACTGGGACGTGTTTCGAGCTGTACTCTCACTCGTTATCAACCGAAAAATTAAAATGATAATGGCACTACAATTCTTATAATAAAATTCACAGAAATACAGTTGTTTAAGAATATTAATGTTTTTATCGCCACGTTTATCCTTTAAAATGTTTTACAAATTAATTGTAAAACTCATTTATATTAGTCAAAAGATACCATGAAAGGCTGGCAGTTTTGGCTTTCACAAAAGCTGTTTGCATCTTTATCTATTTTTTTTACATAATTCCAGTAATTGCTCATAAGCTTCTTGTCTATTTACTTAATTGGAATAATCTGGACTTCGTATTTTCCAAAAGCACGGTAGTGCTCTGTACAGGTCCAAAAAAAATCAGAATGACATCCTTTCACAACAGCAGTACTGCCCCGCCTCCCACGAGGAAATAACGTATTGTACTGTTGAAACTTTGCCTCAGTCCTCCCCAACACCCGCCGCGCCAGTCAGTTCAACATGCTGAAATGACGACGGGACAGGACTCTCTCTCTCTCTCTCTCTCTCTCTCTCTCTCTCTCTCTCTCTCTCTCTCTCTCTCTCTCTCTCTGGTTCGTCGGTTTCATGTTTACAGAGAAATAATTCCTTTGATCTTTCTTTACTTATTATCTTGGAAGAGTGCATGCATATGAATATTCGTTAATTATGATCACGCACTGTTCAAGTCTTTAGATTCAATAAATGTAATTGATTCAAGCGATATGTACAATGAAGGCAGTAATGTTCAATTTGACTAAACAATAAGAATATGTTGTGAGATATTATAAGGAGATGAATGCAGAGGAAGCAGATAGCATTTGCATAAAAGTAATTTAGTCCTCAAAGCATTGCACCCCTCTCACTTAATTACCTAATTCTACTAGTTCATTCTTCAGCTGTTGTTTATCCGTTATTTGTTATATATTTTTCTGTTGTTTCCTAGCCTCACTTTATTTTTCCCTCTTCCCTATGTGGGGAGTGTGGTTTGTTAAAAACGACTTTTAGGATGATTTATATGATGATTAGCAGAAGTTTACTGGATGTACTACTACAGAAAATCTGGCTGCTAGAAGATGTTTGAAAAATACAGTGCACCCAAAAAGCAATGGATATGAGACCTTTTCCAGTGATTACGATTTTTTTTATATGTTCAGCCAATAACCTTTCGTTTTTCATTCTGGTTTTGTCGACGTACAGCATTCTTTTCTTTCCTTTGGTATTAAAATGCCAAAAGTTTCGAGTACTTTAGCTGTAAACCAATTTTAGTTATAGACAAGTCTTTGAGTATTGTTTAGTTATGTCGTTTCGTTATCACTGTGGTATTCCCCTAATTGATTGCCTACGCTTATGAATAGGTCACCCTCTATTCCATGCTCAGTTAAACGTATTTTATTTTTCAATAGGAGAGAATAAAGCCAGTTATTCAAATGAGACAGAGTAGAAACATGAAACCGTGCAGACTTGTTCTTTCGAAATGCAGATGGTGTATTTCAGTTTTATAAGCAGTATTTTCACGGAATATGTTCTAAAACTGCTTCATTTGTGTAATTGTTCGATTTCATTTTCCACTTGTTTTAAATTAGTATATGTTAAGAAGCGGATAAATGTATTTATATTTTTCCGCGCACTTTCTGAACATGATTTGATCTGTTCAGCGTCTTTCAGGTTACCTCACCTGAAAAAATAATAGTTTATCGGAAAATAAAACCTAATTTTGAAAAGTAACTCAAGATCAAAGAATTTCATTTATAGATAAATTATTACATAATGAGGAGTTGGAGTTCAACTCGATAGCAAAATTTTGATGACTTCAGAATTTGAATCATCTAAGTAGAAATTTAACTACTTGGTAAATGGGTGAAAATGTCACCAAAGACCTCCCGCTCTTCTTAGATAAAAGTAAAAGTCAAGTTCGAGATTTTCCCGCGACAGAGATAATGGAGAGCTGACTTAATTCCTGAGGGTCCCATAAGGTCTTCACATTTTACGGCGTCGTTGCCGCAGGGAAATTACCAGTCGTTTTCTCTCGGACAACGTTAAACGCTCTGCGAGTCCGATAAATCTATGGACTATTATTGTTCATTCTTTCCAGCCATGGTCACGGCTGTACAGTCTGTCTGTATATTAACTTCGTTGACCTTTAGAGTATTATGGTGACTCATTGCAATTCACTTAATGCGTGAAGTCTAAAATAAGTCTCATCTTCGATTCATTTGTTTGTACAAACAAGGCATGGTCTGTAATCCGTCGCTCAGTTCATTTATTTTATCAGATATTGGAATTCAACGTCAAATTCTTGCCTGCGCTCGTGAAGAATAACCTGCGAAAAATATAGTTTTATATATTATATATATATATATATATAATATATATATATAAATATATATATATATATATATATATATATATATATATATATACATGAAATTGTGATACCCTCTACGCCCTGGTAAAAATGACCAGTAGATTTTGCATATAATATACATATATATATATATTATATATATATATATATATATATATATATATATATATATAATATATATATATATATATATATATATATATATACTATATAAAATTATGTGTTTATGTGTATATATCTATGTGTGTGTCCGTTTTTCCGGTAGATGCAGTCTCGCACTGAAGTCGCTGTGAATTTAAAATCCCATTCCAATAGCCGTATATGAAATGACACAGAGAGAGAGAGAGAGAGAGAGAGAGAGAGAGAGAGAGAGAGAGAGAGAGAGAGAGAAGAGAGAGAGGTTCGTTGCCAGACCTAAGATAGCGGGTATATAATCAATTTAAACGAAGTGGACCAAGATTTCTCGCAGTTAATTTATATTTTTTTCATGTTTGCATTAGGTCGTCGCGTGGGGGATTCAGCTACTCTGGGTACGATTCTTTCTGTGGGTTGGTTTATTTTTTTCATCCATTTTTATCTTCTCTAATGACGTGCAAATACGAATTGCAAATCAGCAGTGCAATTTTTTATGGTGGATAAACACACGTGTCCTCGTCTTGAACACCGACAAACCCGTTGAAGTTACTTGAGAAATGTCAGTCAATTTTTGTCAATAGTTACAAGGTATTTGGACACTTTTCCTAGGTGGGATGTGGTATAGATGATGGTTCCGACCCTACGGATAGAACATCGAGTAGTGTGTTTGGTTTTTCTGTAAAGTATTTTCGTAATTTATATATATATATATATATATATATATATATATATATATATATATATATATATATATATATATATATATATATATACATACAAACAAACATAATAATCAGTGTCAATCTCCTAGGGTTCCTGGGCCGCAACAGATAAATAAACCCTCAAAGAACCAACACCATACGTGAAACAATGACTAACTATAAAAAAGTTAAAATTACATTTCCCGGGAAGGAGTCTATATTTGAAAAATCTGCAGTCTCGTATACTAAATATTTTGAATTACTTCAGTAACATGCCTATATATAAATAAATATATATATATATATATATCTATATATATATATATATATATATATATATAATATATATATATATATATATTATATATATATATATATATATATATATATATATATATATATATATATATATATATATATATATATATTATGACACTTCGTTTTTAAACCTACCATCAAATGTCACAGGAGCTCCCATACACCAGTATGAGTAAATCGCTTCATTTCCGCCACCGTCTATCTCACCACTCATTGTTAATTGTCTCTAGTTTTTCACTGCCCCTCACATGCTTACTTTTTTAGCTTTTGGTCTCATATCTGCTTTCATCTTGACAAACATGTACTTCCTAATATGGTATATCTGCCCTTTACCCAATCAGGACTGGATCGTGTAAGAATTTTAGTATCACTGAGTCAATCCACGAACCCTTTTCTTATCCGAAAACCTTTTACCCGGATTTAGTACATTAAATGTACCTTCTTTTCATATGAACATCATTCCATCCATAATGGTATTAAACAGTCCAAATGGCATATAGCATAGATGCATATAAATTTCTGACTCATTTACATGTATATGTAAATATACATACACATATACATACATACTGTGTATATATATATATATATATATATATATATATATATATATATATATATATATATATGTATATATATAGTATATATATATATATATAGATATATATATATATATATATATATATATGTTATATATATATATATATATATATATATATATATATATATATATATATATATATATATATATATATATGAATACATACATACATACATACTTTACTCAAGAGACTCTTACGTAACATATATCAGTGAAGAGAAATCTGATATTGTCTCATTATCCTCATTATACCAGTCATTGTTTCTCCGCCTGTTAATGTTAATGAAGGCCGTAATGATACTTTTTGATGAATGACTTTTTCGGGATAATTGCGCGAGAGGAAGGGAGGGAACCGACATGACCCATTTCTATCCGAAATAGTGTTTGTTTTCTATCCTTTTCACAGTATATGAATACAATGGTTTAGAAATCAAACTTGAGGATATTTATTAGTTTTTTGAAACATTCTATCCATTGTGGAAGATCATTTGTGGAAATGTAAGCAATCATTTTATAATTTAAATGTTTTCAATATTCAATAATCATTACTGATTTGTGTGAAGAAATTTATTGTTCGTTATTTTACATTCATGTTTTTGCTGGGAAGCGCAACAACGGCTGTTTTGAGAGGAAGAGGGTCAATATATAAAGAGAACATATACAACAACATAGAGGGAACTTTTATATATACGTCAATGGGGTCAAATAAGGAAGAAAATTTACCATATATATACATATATATATATATATATATATATATATATATAGATATATATATATATATATATGTGTGTAGAGAAAAACAAAAAAATTCGTCGTATCTCTCTCTCTCTCTCTCTTCTCTCTCTCTCTCTCTCTCTCTCTCTCTCTCTCTCTCTCTCTATATATATATATATATATATATATATATATATATATATATATATATATATATATATATATATATATATATATATATATATATATATATATATATAGACTTTTTAACAGTTCACCGTGATTCATATGCATGCATCAAGCTACAAATGTCCTTTAATGTCCAATTCTTTCTCCCTCTGAATTTGTTTTTGTTTTTCATATATGTTAACCGAAGGGGAATTTTTTAGGTGTGATAATAATTTCGTCCTCTCGTGGGTTCGAACGAGCGCCCAGCGCTTCTCTGTCGGCTGGGGCTGGCTCGAACCTTCGGTTAACATATATGAAAATATATCAATTCTGAGGTAGAGTGGAGCTGGATATTAAAGGACATTTGTAGCTTGTGTTGGATATATATATATATATATATATATATATATATATATATATATATATATATATATATATATATATATATATATATATATATATATATATATATATATATATATATATATATATATATATATATATATAATATATGCGTGTGTGTTTGTGTGTGTGTGTTTGTGTATGTGTGTGTCTATAGTATATGAATAATATCGTTCTGACCACTTGTTTTTTGTTATATCAACATATATTTGTGTATATATTTGTAATTTGATATTTTACACAGCGGGGGCTTAATATTGTGCAAGGCGATTTGCGCTGTTGACGTTTGGACCCCCCACTTTGCCACGGAGTATATAATTCTCTCTCTCTCTCTCTCTCCTCTCTCTCTCGTCTCGGTCTCTCTCTCTGCTCCTCTCACTCTGTTTACTGACAGACATTACTGCTATAGATTCTCCAATAATATAAAGAAATCTTCCTGGAATGGCAGTCGACCTCGTGGCAGCTATACTCCTCTTACCCCCGGGCGATGCCCGAAAATAGATATAACCGCACCCTTTCACAATATTAGCCCCCACTGTGTAAATTTCAAATTACAAATATGTACACAAACAGATATTGACATAAACGAAGAGCAAGGGTTAGAACGATATATATATGTATATATACATAATATATAAATATATTATATATATTATATCTATATATATATCCTTATATATAATGAGAGAGAGAAGAGAGAGAGAGGAGAGAGCGAGAGAGAGAGAGAGAGAGAGAGAGAGAGAGAGAGATTTACGGATGACTTTTTCCACACACACACACACACACACACACACACACACACACACACACACACACACACACATGTACACAGTTGAGGATGCTATTACCTATATTCGTTTCCCGGAATCCCTCTAGATAGAATAAGGACGGTTGCCACTGGCTAACTCGCCTACCATTACAGTAAATTTCTCCTATCAAGGGATCCATAAGCCATTTATCAGACGTTTTTCTGCCATGTAGTTCATTTTACCTGGACCTCCAATTCACTAATAATTCCAAGGGAAGTAATGTATAGCTTCCTATCACAGCGCTAGAATTCTTCATTAAACAGAATGACCGTTAGATTCAGCAAATTTTCTTCTCAACCATTGGCCCTGTCTACTAATGTAAATGTGTCTAGATAGAAGTATATTTTTGGTAGTTGTCCTGGTTGACGTTTAACAGTTTAAGCCTGAATATGGGCATGACGATCTGTCGTTTTCCTCTGGAACCAATACTTGACAATATACAATGACAATGTAATATATATATATATATATATAATATATATATATATATCATATATATATATATATTATATATATATTTATATATACATTATATATATAGATATATGTATATATATATATATATATAGATATATATGTGTGTGTGTGTGTGCATGCGCTTGCTTTAAATCTCCAGGAAACACGGAGTACGCAAGCTCAAAGAAGTGGTGGCAGTTTCATAATTTTTCGTTCACCTGCCTGACACATGATTCATGCCTTATTAATCATTTGTTCTTTTCGAAGATGGAAGAAATCTGATGTAATGACGTTACAAACAGTCACTGATATCTTTAGAAGAGCATGGTATGTTATTGTGTAAAACTGTTTTCCATATAGCAAAATTGCCGTGAACGAAACAAAGTGATAAAAAATGTCATATCACAACCACTGACATACATTACTAATTAGATAGGAGACCCCTAGCACTAGCAGTATCGCATAAACACAGTCCTTACATTATCATTTCAATATTAAGTTGAAGGTAGTTGAACGATTATTAAAAAAAAAAAAAATAACAGTGAACCACGGGACCTCATTTTACTGCTTTCGATGTCGTTATGTGCGCGGGAATCTAATGTCAGTGTGGCATTTATCAGTCTAAGAAACATCCCTAGCTGAACGAGAGACAGTTATTGTACTGCATTCGGTGCAAGTTCCTGTTAGAGATATATCAAGAAAGCATAATATACCGGAGAGAATCATACATAGATAAATCAAATTGTTTAGAGAACGGCAAGGTTTAGAACATGGGCCTAAAGGTGGAACTTCTCGAATTACCACAAGAGAGCAAGACACTACGATAGTGTAAATGTTGCTGAGCAACATTCATTTGTGAATTTTGAATTCTAGCGCCCATGACTGGTGTCTGATGAATGCTTTGGATGGAGGGGGAGATATTTTTGAAAATACGCTTGAAATCTTTGATAGGTGTCTAATGAATAATTCAAGGATAAGCAAACTTACCTTTGATGGATGAGAGACTCAGTTAGTCTTACTTTTTTGTTTTGTTTTTTATCGGTGTCCAGTGAATACCACGGATAGGGAGGGAATCAGATTCAATGATTCATGCATTTTATTTCTTCAAAACCTAAATATTACATTTTATTGGGAGATACTATATTAACATCGGCTTAATACCTCCATCACTCTATACACCACCGCTCCCCCCACATCTCTCTACGAACTCCATCGCGTGAAAGCATCACTAATGATAACAGTTATTTTAAAATTTTCCTCACAGACAACGGAAGTCTTAAATGCATATTTATAAAACATTTTCTGCTCAAAATTACTTTATCTTTCATTCCCCCAAATCTTTGCAAACGCTCGTGTTACACCCTGCATGATTGCTGCAGATGTCAAAGAACAACCCCTGATTACTGCAGTAGGTTTTTATTGTATAAACAAATATATGAAATAAACTTAAACGAGAAAGTCACCTTTCATAATTCTTATCCCTTCAGCTACTTATAATATACTTATGGTAGTAGGTCTAGGCATACATGTGAAACTAATTTTAATTCATTTCTATTTAAAAGAAATTAATAGTTACAGAAAAATCAACCCAAGAAAGCTTTTATGGAAGGAAGCCTTTCTTAACGTATTCGTCAGCTTTGACTCCCACAGCTTTCCAACGTGTCCGGATGAAAATGATGATAGGCTAGGAATTCGATAAAAAAAGACTAAATTATATTCGTTTGATTTTTTTCTATTTGCTTTTTGACTTTGAATAGCTAGGTCTGAGTAAATTATATTAAACAGTTATGAAAAGGATAAGATAAAAGGAGAACATGGCCAATAAAAAAAAGAATATCGGAAATAATAAATAAACTAGATTAATATAGATATCGTTGATTTAAATATTCATTTACATTACGTATCCGAGAGAGTATGCTGAAAATAGACCTAGGCCAATCATGTTTGAAAATCAGAAGTCAAATTTAGGCACATTAAATGTGTCATGCAAATTATTTTATTTATCAAAGGACAAACTTAGTTTAATTACACATTGTTATTAAAGAATATTGACGCCCTAATGTATTATTTATCAGCTGTAGGAGATGAAACGACGGCACCCCGGTACAGTACGATACATTGGGTCAAGACTCGAGCGGCAGCAAAGCCAACTTCAAAATGCTTATGCTGTCACGAAGCTAGAGTTGAGAATAAAATTAGGATTCATGGACTCGTTGGCATATTTTCCTTACTTTGCAGATTAATTATCTTTGATACGTTGAATAAATCTACTAAATTCTAATGTAATTTATTTCAAGTATAGCACCTTTGAAAGCAAATATTATTTATTGACAAGTAAATAATCTGGCACCTGCATATGGCAATATTTCCATAACGAACAATGAATTAAGAAACTACGCCAATTCTTCGTGGGCTGACTGTACATACGCGCTGTTCCACAGACTACTAAAGACGTAACTGGTAAGGATTTATGCTCTGTGTTTCATCCTTCGCTGTTGCATTTCTAAATATAAATAATATTTACAATAATATAGTATGTATATATGAATGTATCTATATATATTTGTGTAAGTATGTAATATATATATATATATATATATATATATATATATATATATATATATATATATATAGTTTATTTTGGCACATCGCTAACGAGTGTTTGTGTATATAGGTCTGTGCATAAGTTTACATGCATGCTCGAATTCTTGGTGTTTATTCGCCTTAGCCTCACAAGCCTTTGCGCGCCATGTATCAGCGTCACCACCACTGATTCGCAAAAGTGAACGAACTCATTTCTCTTTTCATTTTCAGCCGGATTCTTGGTGTCATACGCTGAGGTGTTGTACATTTGTATGTTTTTACACTGAGTCACCCACCCTCCCTCTGTGCACGAGTGCCAAGACACCTTATGGTATTTTTGTTAGCTATTCTTTATCCTGGGCACGCCTCGCATCGTGTGTTGTGAGAAAGCTGCAGTTTTCTCTTGTGAAAGGTAAATGTACTGTGATGCAAGTCGCACATGAAAATGCACACTTGCACAGCTGTTCTAAGCATATTTAATAATGAGTAATTTGAAGAATTTAAGCAAGGAAAATGACGTGATCATTTATGTTACTTTCATTTTCTGGTTGCACACACACTATTATATATATATATATATATATATATATATATATATATATATATATATAATAAATAATATATATATATATATATGTGTGTGTGTGTGTGTGTGTGTGTGTGTGTGAGTGTATGTATGTATGTATGTATATTTGTATGTATGTATGTAAAACTATACATATGCAGACATAAAATTTAATATATGTATTTTTGTATTGGGTCTTATTTCAAGTCTTGTACAGAAATACTCAAATTAGATAAAATTCAGCAGAGAAATGTGTATTACTTTAAGGTAAAGAATTATTGTACTTGAAAAAACTCTCCTAATAATGTTAATAACAACATATGCTGCTGCTATTTTGCCGATAAGGAAGAGTGAACGGCAACTCTCAAATAATAATAATAATAATAATAATAATAATATGTAGCATAGATAAAAAGGCAACGATGGATTAGCTAACGTTAATGAGCATAGTTAACAGTGGGAGATAATAAGATCCTGTAATAGTACATAATGTTTAGTTTAATAATATTATCGTCACCATCGACTGTAATATAAAACGTATAATATATATTTTAACTTTTTAGCTAAAATGATTTTAACGCCAGGTCTCCAGAATCACCAGGTAACCACATTCTGGAGCTGATGAATGAAAATATATATTCACAAGAATTTTTTAAAATTTCGATAATTAAATATACAGTAAAATCAAAACTCCACTCTTGCGTCGCGACGCTTTAACGGAATGATGTAGGCAGTTTAGAATAAGATTTTCAGGAGATTTTGGTAAATCTGTATGAAAGAAATAACTTTGTTCACATTTAGACAACTGTGTTGATCATAGAAGATTGAAAACTGTGCATTTCGGGATATTAATCAGTTCCGTTTTAAATCTACAGAAAGTAACTATTTACATCAATATTGCAACGTTGAAAGATGAAGTTTGGTATCACATGTGCACAACACCCGTATCGGGGTATTGCCATCAGTGCACCTCACGTGGTGAATTATAAGAATTATTTAAGTTCTTTGTAACTACCCTTCGGCTCCAGGCTGCAACCCCTTGCGTTCCTTTAACGGTACCCTTTTATATTCGCCTTTTTTCCAGTTGTTTCTCGGTGTAACTGCGGTTTTCCTCCTGTCACATTTTAAAACACCTTTTGCTCTCTGAATGACCTCGTAGGTCCCAGCGCTTGGCCTTTGGCCTAAATTTTATATTCCAGTTCCATGCTCACTACATCCATGGTTTTCATATTTGTGAAGGAAAGCAAATTATGATCGGGTTAAAATTTGCATTGAATAACAGGTGGTAACATCTTCGCTTCACCCCTGATATGGACGATATATAAATGGTTGACCATCAATGAAAACCTGAATTCTTGGCCACAAAGCCTTCTGTAATCTCTAGGCTACGAGACTGGGTAAGAACCATTTACAAAAATCTATGCTTAAGAATACAACGTTGGAAGTCTTTAGTGAACCCAAGATGCGAGGAGTATGAATATGTGATATGTATACATAAGAGAATACTCTCTTGTGGGCAGGACGGTTTTATTTATAGCAATTAAACGAAAAGTAAACATATCATTGCATAATATAAAGAACTCATGGTATTAAAATAATATTGAAGGCATGCAATAAGCCGCTGTGCAAATCATTTGTCCTTTTTCCTTTGCTGGTATTTCTGTGTGTTAGGCATATCAGCTTTAAAAAGTATTACGTGAACTGATAGCCTCGTGTGTGTATGCACCAAAGTGCGTCCAGTTCTGCAAGCGATTGTTGAGTTAAAGGTCAAAAAAGGTTTTCTGTGAATTTGTTAGAAATGATTGAATATCCCGTACTTGAACTCTTAGTTATTGCCATAAAAGGAGAGAACAGGTGAACGATATGAATTTTCGTTTCGTACAGATCCTATCATGGAGTGCTCATTAATTAATTATCTGCATAATGCATTTCATCAAATTCCCGGGAAGTGTACCTCATAAAAGAAATAAGAGTAATGGAATTGGCACGTGGTCAGTTATCTTGAAGTAAATGTGTTAAAACTGTTATTGTCGCTGAATTTTTTACACTAAACAAGCCGTTTCCTCTAGTAAACTGTAGTTCTGAAAAATAATAAGAATGTGTCTCTTCCACGTCTATCCTTTTAATGCTGAATTAAGGATGAACCTCCTTCACTGAAAAGTTCCACAATAATTGTTGGTTCAAGTACCTAAACAGAAGGCTCAACAATCTCCGTGACAAACATCTCATGTTTGGTTTGACAGAGGGGCAATGTTGGAAGGTGTTAAGTTTTTAAGAACATTTAAAAGTTCTTTTAAAAGGAACAAACATTCCTTAATAAATATAGAGGGGCGTATGACTGTCCTGGTCCTGATGCAAAAGTTAGTCTAAGACAAAGGTGAATTGTATCAATGGAGGTTTTAATGTCTTCCAAATGGAGGTGATGTGAGAAATCAGTTAAAGGATAAGTACTAGGTATGCACCAGGTGATGGGATGACAAAATTCGTGGTGAGTGGACTGTGGAGTAGCTAATGTTTGCTAATGGTGCAGCACTTATTGAAGGTGCTGAAAAAACAAGTATAAATTGGTAAAATTGTAAAGTGCTTGAAGAAGTGGTGATTTAGAGTAAATGTGTGTAATGAATGTCAATATGGATGATGGATAAGTATAAGCGATTAATTTGTATAGGTTTTTGGAAGTCAGTGTAATGTTTGGTAGTATAATGAAATAAGATAAAAAAAAAGCATATGTTGACCAAAGAGAGCTGCAGGGTGCATGAAAGAGATTTGGAGAAGAATTGGATTTTCTGTATTACCAAAGTTTGGACTGTATGAAGGGAATATTGTGCAAACTCTCCTTCATAGAATTGAAGTGCAGCAATTGAATGAGTGAAAGAAAAATTGTGGAAACTTCTGAGGTGCGATGATGTGGCAAAAAGAAAAGCGTCAGGGGAAGGATGGTATAAGATGTGCTGGAAAGTGAGATGGGGTGTTAGAAAAAAAGATGGCCTTTACTTCCTTGGAAGCGCAAGAGACCGTGCAAAGTGGTAGTGAATGATGCCGTGTGTATAATGGGATTCTGCGAGCTTCTTATGAACCTTACGATTTTGCTTACAGTGGCTAATAACGTGAAGTCTTCTGTACAAAGGGTCATAAACGACACAGAATTTAAGGCAGGGATGTGGATTTGCCATTGTCGTTTCTGACAGTTTTCAGAGTCACCCTATATATATATATATATATACTATATATATATATATATATATATATATATATATATATATATATATATATGTGTGTGTGTGTGTGTGTGTGTGTGTGTGTGTGTGTGTGTAAATAGATAGATATAGATATACGCATACACATACGAATACTGTATTGAAGCATTGCATACAAAAATATACATATGCGACTTTGTATACTTTGTATTCCTCTTCAGACC
This sequence comes from Macrobrachium nipponense, assembly GCF_015104395.2. Classification (NCBI taxonomy): domain Eukaryota; kingdom Metazoa; phylum Arthropoda; class Malacostraca; order Decapoda; family Palaemonidae; genus Macrobrachium; species Macrobrachium nipponense. The sequence continues at coordinate 32,988,725 of NC_061108.1, forward strand.
TTGACCTTGAAATTTGTTATATAGTAGTGCTATGTAAATAAACGAAACTTATGGAGCAGCACTTATACCACTTTATCCACAAACACCCTGCCCCCCACCAATACAAAATCGGTTAAATAGTTTGTTTAAAAGTATTTGGCAAATCTCCGGGGCTAATTTCTATTGCACCTGAGTCATGAAACCTTATGGGAACCATGTAGTGTTTTTATTATTGTTTTTATTATTATTATTTTGTAAAAGGTTAAAGTAATGAAGTAATATTAAAAGTTTCATGTTATCCATACAATTATTGCATGGATAATTAGGAATTCTGAATGATGATGTTTTTTTTTCTTTTTAGTAGGAACAATAATCTAAAAATTAGTTTCCTTTCCAAGTCATAACCCGTACTTTACTAAGGTATTGTATTCATTTGTACGTGTTCATTGTCATTCTGTTTTTTTTTCTGTTGAAGAAGTTATTTCCATTTGTATATCATTTTTCTATCGTATTTCACCTGAAAAGATCCCTCGTGATCTAACGCAAGGAGAATGAAAAGTAATATTGGCCTTGGTCTAACCCCATGCCCTTCCCTTATCTGTCTTTGCCATACCACAGTAGGCTAACTCAGGGTCCCCATTTACTGTATGGGTCAACACGGTTAAATGGATTCCTCTGGGAATGGGCCTAGTCGTTCAAACTCCCCCCTCCCCCCCTTCCCTACCCAGCTCAGGGATCGATACCTGGCCTCTCGCTAGTGAGGCGTGGTCGTGTGTGCATTTGTGCATTTAGACCAAAACGTTTGAACTCCCACGTATTTAATGAGTGTGTGTATATGCTATTCAGCAATCGTGTTTTATTTATATTAGGAGACGTACTTGTGCCAAGTTAGATGTATAAATAAGCTTGCTGCTTTGCTGTTGTTATTAATTGCCCAAAAACTTGTACGTCTGACGCATGTTTTCTCCACTTACTCAAGAAATGTAGCGAAGAAAGAACGATGTTGGCAGCAAAGATAAATAATGTGGGCGTTCATTAATCTTGCCTAATATCTTCCTGTTCCGTCTCTCAGCCGATGGTCACCTCTGGCTCTGAAAAATGTGTTCCCGTGTGGATTTTGTCTGCTATTTACTGTTTCTCATTTTGCATTTGCATTTGTGATGTTACCGAGGGATTTAGCATGTTTACGAAAGTTGGCCATAACTGGAGCTAAAACTGACAATAATTGTCGACACTTTATGAATGAACAGTCACCCGGTATTTGGAAAATTGTGACCCTATTTCATGTTAGCTGTTATCCTTTGGCTGTAGACACTGTTGCTGAGGGGAAATTAGGCGTGTATACATAAATTACTCATTTTGGGGCTTCATAACGTATTTGAGGATTACATGGATGGCGCTATTTCTTGGATAAAGAGTCGATGATGTATGTTGTTGTGACGCCATCTTACTGTTAATGATTAATGAGCCTTGCATGAGGGAGATATTCGGAGTATGGGAATAAAAGGCCTTCATTACAGTGCTTTGGTCTACATTTTATTTTTTATTAATTTGTGGTGAGGGAAATAATACGATGGGTTATTTTCTAAGTGTAATGAATAATCTGTCGCATCAAGTCAGTCCGTCATTTCGCATCTTGCCAGGATTAATTGGCGGTGGTTATCGCAGGGGCAAGCCGCAGTTGTTGGGTGAATGACATTGTTATTAATGCCATAAATAATCAAAATGCTTTGCTTCTGTGCACTGACAGGGTATTTTAAGGTCAAGCAGTGACATGACTGAAGTGCCTGGCAGTTTTCCCGTGGTCATATGAGCATGTGGTGCCTGCAATCGCTTTCATCAAGGATATTTGGTTTAACGATGCATGTCACTCTGATCTAACCCATCTGTTGAGAGTCATTTTGTTTTCATGAATAATGTTCGACGACTGACGAGATATTGGGAAGGTTCGTAGGGATATAGAACAACCGGAATGCCTCCATTTTTATACCCTTTTTGTGCACTCGTGTGTATATTTATATATTTACTTGTAATCATGCAGATATGCACAATGTCACCTGATATATTGACAGAAATTGGCATAAGGCACAGCATCTACAAGCTGATCTCGTTTACAGGAAAATATTTAGCTTTTGCAGTGTCACGATTGGTTATTTCTTGGAACCCTAAACATATTTTTACTTCCTTTCTTGCGGAAATTTAGTCTTTACGGTCGTGGTCATTCATTTATAAACACAATAGATATTTTTATTTCCTTTTCCGTCAGACCGTATGGAACATTATTTGTTTATTCAAAGATTTATTTAACCACTTTTCTTTAATCGATAAAACTTAGCTATGATTTGCAACAGTTAGATATTCGGGTCATTTCACAATGAAATAACTTATTTTAACGTAAGTTGTTTATGCCCTTAGTTGCATGAATTGCAACTCGAAGATTCCTCTTCTTTGAAAAGAAAAAACATGTCATATCAAAATTAAACCGACATCCGGTTGAAGTATTGAGAAAGGAAGAATCATATGAACAAATATTGATTCCCTCTCAATATTTTATTTTGCAGATTCGTATTTTATTTATTTATTTATTTATTTATTCGAAATATGAACGGGGTATTAGAAAATCGTCCGGCAATCTCCAATTCTTTGCCATTTTATTTTCTTTTTCCCTTTTACTTGATGGTTTTACTGTTTAACTTTAGTTGGGTTGACCGGATGGTATTTATAAGAGAAAAGCCGTCAGAAAAAGTATACATTGTACTTCGTAGGCGATCACATACAACGCCTACGCGTGATATTAAGAGTACTCACTGCATGGACGATGGTATTAATTCCTGTTTCAGTTGTTTTTCTCTACCGTTTATAGAATATTGTTTTGTGTGTGAATGTCAGCAGTCTCTGCTAACCTTTACCAACTCGAAAAATAGCTCGAAGAAGTGACCTTTTTCTTGGTGCTAAGCGAGATTTAACCCATTATCGGTCGATACTTTGTTTACCGCACTCTCCCTGGTGTGCATTTTGACGAGGAACTTGACGCGTCACCTTCCGTTCCCGTGTTTCTAGAATTAGCCAGGGCTTCTCGTTTTGCAGATCGTCATCATCAGCATTCTTTCGTGGTGCCATGCTGACGCCTCGCCAAGTACCAGAGTTCTGTTCTTCCTCTTCTTGTAGAACCGTGAATCGTTGTTCCTGATGTGGATACTCGAACGTTGAGAAGTGGTTGCCATGCCGTTCTCCAGTGCGTTCACCTTTTTACTTTTACCCAGGTCCCTTTGTATATATTTGTATAGTCAAGGTGTTCCTTTGCTGGTTCATGGAAAATTTAACCGGTACTAGGCGACTCTGTGCGCATGCAAATAAGTTAATTATATCTTAGTTTAACCAGACCACTGAGCTTATTAACATCTCTCCCAGAGCTGGCCCGAAGGATTAGACTTTTATTTACGTTGCTAGGAACCAATTGGTTACTTAGCAACGGGACCTACGGCTTATTGTGGGATCCGAACCACATCGAGAAATGAATTTCTATCACCAGAAATAAATTCCTCTGATTTCGCGTTGGCATGTGCACATGCAGAACAATAATAACAGTAATAGCAGTTGTTGATTTCCCTGCTGTTCTCTTTATGGCAGTAGTAATATTACTAGAAATAAGAATAAGTTGTGTCATCTAACATAGTTCCGCAAAAGTTATACAAGTACTAGTTTTGAAGTTGATGACAAGCCGATTTTAGCATCAATGGCAAAACCAAAAATTACCTTAGAGGACAGGAGTCATTCGGGCAGCTAGACAAAGTCAATTTTTCCTGCAGCCCTTTGATGGCAACACAGCCCGTAATTCAAACACATTTATCCCCCTTTTTTTTCTGAAAACGGAAAGAAGTGGTTATCAGATTGTCACTAAAGTTTTCATCTGTCTCGGCGATTTCCGATAAATTCAGGAAGTCAAAATTGACCCTTTTTTATGTGGGTGGATTGGTAGAAATTGGTCCACATTTTGTGCCAGTTTTTTTTTTTTTTCTTTCTTTTTTTTTTTTAGCGAAAGCCGAAAGGACGGGTAGCGAATTTTTTAAGAACGAAACCTAATACGACGGGTAACGACCTGCCTTGTTCTGCAGGAGGCCTTCAAAAAAACAAGGAAAAGAAGATAAAAACAGAGGACTAAACCACGGGGAGAGCGATAGACCTGACTTAAAAGTTAGCAAGTCAGGAGACAGGTGAGTTGGACAAGCACATGAAAACTTGACATTAGATGAAAAGAAACATATTGAATTACGAATTACCCAGGACAAATGTTGGAGGAGGTAATGTGCGGTTGTTACGAGATAGCCAGAGTGTAGGAGGTATTTTCTTCCTATACTTAGGGAAGTGTGACGGAAATAGTGTTTGGGAAAAGATGTGAAGCCACCCTGCTGTAATGAAGAATATCGAGGGAGGAAGGTAAAAGTGTGGGATCAAGGATGGCAGGAAATATTGAGGAGATGAAGAGAAGAGGCGGCCAAACACAAAAAGGGACGTTAAACTCCAACTCAGGTTTAAAAGTTTATTTGTAGCAAAGATTGTACGGCATCGAAGCCAGTTATAAAACCATTTTTAGAGGCATGTCCAGCGATTTTAACAATTCGATCTCTAAAAGCAACCTGGACCCCAAAACATTGACAGGAGTGAGTCTTTCAATTAAAAAGCCTTAAAACTCTAGCCGAAGAATTGAATGGGAGGTATTACAGAGGAGGTAAAAACCTCTGATTCTTGGAAGAGTTGAATTTCAGAGTTACTGGACACTCATTCAAAGGGAAGCGCAGTTCCAGACCGAGGGCGACCAACATAATAAAAACAATTTTCTCTCTCTTACGCTCTTGATAATAACTCAGGTTTTTGTTTTTTGTTTTTTATACCTTTCAAGAAAACAAAACAAATTTACTTCCTCAGTTTGCTTATTAAGCTGAACGTTGATTAGTTTATGCATAAAAATATGAGATGAGTCTGTTAGGTAGAGATCTAATTGCTGGGAATTTCTTTGTCCTTATTTTGATAGAACCAGTTGCTTTGTCTCGTTTGGATCGATTGCGTTTCATGTTGGAGATGCAAGACCAGTAACCACTGAACTATGGAAAAATATGTATACATAAATATATAATATATATATATATAAGTGTGTGTGTGTGTGTGCGCGCGCGCGCGCGTGTATATGGCAATTGTTTGTCGGTACTCATAGGGATTCATATTTTTTTTTAAGGTGAGGAATCATCCAGATGAGTGAATGTCTTCCTTTCTCGATATTGGCGTAAGAAAAGTAACCCTAATTTAAACAAGCTGCAGGTGGTATATACTATATATTATATATATATATATATATATATATATATATATATATAATATATATATATTAGTATATATATATATATATATATATATATATATATACATATATATATATATATATATATATATATATATATATATATATATATATATATGTATATATAATATAAGTATGTATGATAATATATATATAATATATATATAATATATATAATTATAATATATTATATATATAATACTATACTACATATGTGTAATATTATATATTATATATATATATACTATATATCTATATATATATATATACATTGTATGCTATGTATATATATTATTATCTATGTGTGATATATATATATATCATAACATATATTATATTATCTCTATTATACTATATATGTATGTATGCTAGTATATATAACTATATGCTATTATATATATTATTATATATATATATAGATTATATTGTGTACTTTTTTCATTTTTTAGCTGGCATAGTAAAGGCTTAGTCATTAGGGGTTGGTAGCTATAGTGGAGCTCTTTCGATTTTACTGTACTTTCAGAATATGCACCACCACGAGTAGCAAATGATTACACGTGAGATAGATGTATTTTATACACGATTTACGGAACTTCGAGCAACCATCGGGCTGCTGGGAGATATTGAATGGTCCGGTTAGATTGATGACAAACCGATATAGCATTGTGCAATCAGTGGGACCTCTCGGGTCTCAGTGGTCCCAGGTGAGGGTTCGGTCGCAAAGATCGTTCTGCGATAAACTGATTAAGAAGGCCTCGCAGATACAAAGTCATCTAGAGTTATTTTCTGTCTAATATTTTTTCCTTCCTTGTGTGATCAATTTACAATACGAATAGATATTTGTTTTCTCTTTGGTATGGAAAATTTACAATTGGAAGATTTATTCTTTTTTTTTTTTTTTTTTTAAATAATAAGGATGAGGTATCGAGCGTGCAAAGGCGTCTGTGGTGTTTAACAGAACTATTATACTAAGAGAATGAATTCGGATGCCTTTGTATCTTCAAACCCTTCTACTGTATATTTCAGAAGAAAAACGTATTACGTATTTAATTTTACATTAGGGAATATTACTGGGTTTACTTTTTTTTTTTTATAAAGACGACCTCGAGAATAAAAAAGGCGTTTCAGTTTATTTCCATAGTTTATTATTTCTGTGCCAGCTGCTAATAATTCCCTTGTGAGGTAAATCGTATAGAAACTGCCATACAGGTAAAGTCTATTTGTTCTTAAAAGAGACGTCAGATATTTTTTTTTCTTAATGTGTGTGTGTGTTTTTTTAGCTAGTCTCACAAGGGAAATATCAAACTACGAGAATACCTTCAGATGCCCTTGTCTTCTTGATGCCCTCTACTTCAAAGCATTATATACTCCTTTTGCATAAATCTGAAACGTCTTCACAAACCGACCTATACCTGGGACTATCAGGACCCAGCAGTCTCCAGCAGTTCCCCTGATAAGTCACTGTTCCAACCCAACCCCCGAATTTTGTTTCGGGTCACCATTCCCACCGATTCCCGTCCTCTTTTGTCGCAGGTTATGTTTAAAGGCCTCCGTCTCACAACTTTGCAACCATTCGCTTCTTGTGTCAATACTGATTACGTCTAGTAAACGCTGAAAAACTCGATAAAGTTATTTGTTTGTAATGATGGGATCCTTATAGGGCTAAAAGTGTGCTCCTATATATATATATACATACATACATACATACATACATACATATATATATATATATATATATATATATATATTATATATATATATATATATATATATATATATATATATAGGAGCACACTTTTAACTCTCTCTCTCTCTCGCTCTCTCTATCTTCTCTCTCTCTCTCTCTCTCTCTCTCTCTCTATATATACATATATATATATATATAATATATATATATATAATATTTATTTATATATATTATATTTATATATATATATATATTATAATAAAACTATTTTTTTTCCCTTTTTTGCTCTCTCTCTCTCTCTCTCCTTCTCTCTCTCCTCTTATTAAACTATAATATATATATATATATATATATATATATATATATATATCATATATATATTAAAATTTTTTAAAATTAAATTTATTATAATATATATATAATTAATATATGTGTGTGTGTGTGTGTGTGTGTGTGTGTGTGTATGTATGTATGTATATATATGGATATATATATGTGCGTGTGTATGCGTATATATGATTTATATATCAGTGTTTGTGTAGTACATATGAAAGTATGTATTTTGTCAGTACTCTCATCATAGAATGCTGTGTAAACAGTGGCACATATTTGAATACTAGCGTTATGAAATGCTCCTAAATTATAGCTTTATGAAATGAAGTCCCTGGGGAATGTCAGATATTTTCGCGCGCGAGCGCTCGCTGGCCCCCCGCTTGAGCTCCCCCGCTGATGGCCCTGACGTTTAATACGCGAAAGCTTCCGGAAAATCTCCGACGTCATCAAACTGTAAGATGTTTGGGTGATGGATTTCTCATCATATCTGTATTTCACAGGCCTTCGGGGTTTTCGGCCTATTCGCCTTTTCGCTTCTTATCAAGTTATTTGTATGTTTGTTTTCTAAGTATACTGAAAAGAATTGCTGAGAGAGAGAGAGAGAGAGAGAGAGAGAGAGAGAGAGAGAGAGAGAGAGAGAGAGAGAGAGCAATAAGAGTAATGGCTTTATTTGAAATTCCTCGCTTTAACTTGAGTGTACTGACTTAAGGAATAAAGTCTGAAATAGGTTTGTCATTGCTCAATGCTAATGCCATTTTAAGATATATGTAGCGGAGGCGTTACGAGAATCTCCTCTCATTTTTAGCTGGTTTTATCATTCCTATCTTTTGACAGTAGTGCTGTGTTTTCATTACATAAACCAAATGATTAAATACGATTGAACTCGTCGTTTATCCTTCTCAATTCTAATCTAAGTTTCGAGCAAAAGTATCATCTCTCTCTCTCTCTCTCTCTCTCTCTCTCTCTCTCTCTCTCTCTCTCTCTGTAGAGCATCTCGATCAAGGAGGTCAACTGCCACACTCTTTTCCACAGTTTTTGCTTTTTCTTCCTTTTCCCCCCGGAGTAAGGAAAGATAGTCAGAAGGTTATGTCAGTTTCGGAATGTTACTACAAAATCTTTATTTCTTTTTAACATGAATTTACGCATCTTTTCATTAATGTGATTCCGAACTATGACATTTCATTCGCTATTATTTCTATGCCTAAATTTACAGGAACTTTGTTCCCAAATCCGCCCATCTGTCAATCTATCTTCTGTTAGGTAAAGTCCTTGTTCCCCATTATGTTTTTTTTTTTTCTAGTATTCGCAATAAAATGTGTACCGTCTCCTCATATTATTTTATTGCGATATTAACATTTCTCGAGATAAACCTACCTAATATTTTTCTTTTTCTCAAGACTAGCCCTCGTAGATATTGATCCTTATAAATGCTATCTGTTCTGCATTTATGCTTAAATGTTATATCAGATAAAAGTTGCGTGACATTGTTTAAGAAGAGATGTGATTCTGATTGGAAGTTCTATGAAAACATTGACGAGATAAGACTGTGTACGTGTCCGTGAATAGCTTTAGTTAAATTATATCACTAATGAAAAAAATATGGTAAATTCTAATATCTATTTTGCGATTCTTATCTATAGAGCTTTGAAAAGGTAATGAAAGTGTACCATTTGATCATTCTGCTCTGCCTTAATACGAAATGCAAACTCAAACATAATCACAAATTCCCTCATTCTTTCACTTTAACCCAAAAATTATGCAGGAATCCAGATTTTGCACTGAATGTATCCATCGATTAGTCGATGCCAAA
>NC_061108.1:33000389-33025389 GCF_015104395.2 Macrobrachium nipponense
GATGAACCACAAAAAGGTGGAGCAAGAAGAAATAGGGTGTGTCCGAAATAATGGGAATAGAATTCACTTGACATCCATTTGTCTATTGTATTGTAGCCAAAGTCGCGATGCATGAAGGCCCTTCTAAGCCAAACCTCATTTATGAAAGTGAAACAAGCATTTTAAATGCAAATGAAAGAAGGAATGCTACATCCACGCGTAAACTGCTAACTCGTGAATGAATCCCATAGAGTTGGACTATTCAGCTATTATTCCTAGGACAAAAATAATTGTCCGTGTGAGGAACGTGAAAATATATATATGGTGAAGACCTGTTTAGCTATTATTTCGGGAACAAAAAGATTTGTCTCTGTGAGAAACGCGAAAATATGTATGTGGTAAAAGGGCTCACCGTATAATCAGAGTATTTTGAGGAGAATATTGTTTTAGATGGAGTGTATAATTCAGAAATGTGAGGAGGGGAAGGTGTTAGATACATATTGTGAAAGAGCTCATATCCTTCAACCTCGACTGAATTTCTAGATAAAGATTAGTAATGATCGGTGTAGGAATTACAACATGTTGCTGATCAGAATCCTATGTGTGTATGAAGCGGTTAATATTTTTTTTTTTTTATGGGATTCATTCACGATTTAGCAGTTTACGCATGGATGTAGCATTCATTGTTACACTGTTTAATCCCACTGGACCAACACTCCCCCTAGGTATGGGCAATAGCCTGTAGTAGTGTGTGTGTGTATATATATATAGTATATATATATATATTATATATATATGTGTGTGTGTGTGTGTGTGTGTGTGTGTGTGTGTGTGTGTGTGTGATTGGCTGACGGATATGCTTCAGTGCAAGAAACAGCGCTAACACAGTAGCCATAGGAAGACCCCTGGCAGCGTGTTATGAGGAAGATACATAAGGTAAAATAGAATGAAACTACCCTTTCTGGTATGATATATATATATATACATATCTATACTATCAATAAATATATATTATATCTATTATATTATCCATTAATATCTTGTTGTGTTAATATATATATCTGGTGAACTGTGTTTCTAAGTCTGCATGAAACGCTCATGCCACGCCTTTTTTGTTAAAAGGGAAAGGAATGGCAGTTTTATTAATAGAAACTCGCATCCAATTCAATATTTACTCTTTTTTTTGAATTAGTGCTGAGCCAGTGGTGCTCCGCGTTTTAATTGACTTTCACGGTCTGATGCGCTTGTCTCTAATGGCGTGCATTAAGTGATTGAACTATTTGTTTCTCCTGTTATTGCTGTTCTTCCTGATAAGTGCCCACTGCCCCCAGCCCCCATCCCGCAAAGGGTAGTTCCTTTCTATTTTTACCCTGTGTATCTTTCTCATCACCCCCTGTCAGTGGTCTTCCTCAGGTTAGTGTGTTAATTCTGTTTCTTACTTTGAAGCATTTAAGTCACCTATTGTTAACTTTGATGAGTACCTTATAAATGGTTGTTAAGGTTATGTTAAATTCAACCTATTGTAATTTGATGACATTTTTACTGCTCTGCTTTAAAGGAAATCATACGAATTTATTCAGATACCCGCGGGACAACATAGTTATAAAATATGTAAAACTGCAAATCGTTATGTAAGTTATTAAGCACACCACACGACCGAATATTGCTTAAAAATTCGCACTCATAGGGCACTTTTAGCAGATAAAGTCAATTCCTTGTACTTCAGGCTTATCCTAAAGATATATATATATATATATATATATATATATATATATATATATATATATATATATATATATATATATATATACCTCTGGGTACTCGTCAATCTATCTAGTCTGGATATGTATAATTCATTGTTTACACAGAACTGATAATAGCATCTAGAATGTGTTTTATCATTTTAGCAGATGACAAATACAAACATCACCCTGTAATTGGAAAAGGACAAGCGACTGGTCTTTAAAACCATATGGTACCTCTTTGAACCCCAGTAGTAGGTTTGTACCTGGGGCGCTAGCGAAGTCATTCCGAAAATATCGTCAGGAACAGGTCTAACAATGTAATGTCCCTCCCTCTAACCTGAAAAACGTTTGGAGAAAAAGATATATATATTATATATATATATATATAATATATATATATATATATATATATATATATATATATATATAATATATATATACATACATACACACACATCCAATGCAGCATGAATGAACGCGTGCTTGAGCATACCACAAAATCCACAAATACTTATGTTCCGTTCTAGAAGAGCAGGAGGTTTATGTGTAAATAGAAAAATACATGTACTTTAACTATTTAGAACGACAACAACCGTGAAAATGACAACATTCACGGACTCATCAAAGTGTAAATGCTGCACCCCACCAAATGCAAGCAAACAAACGACAGGTTAATAACGTGATGAAGCTCATTCCCGAAGTGTTTAGGCGCCACTCGTATTGTGAAACATGATATTCCGGTGTTGGTGACCCCGGCAATCGCGGTGTATGTCATTCAGGTTGCCAGAGGGCGCTTGAGGTTGAGGTACCATTTATGTTTCCCTATTGTGTTTTTTTTTTAATTGACGTCGTTTTTGTTTGCAACCGTGGCGTGTTCCTCAGCATTTCATTTGTTTGAGTGTTGCAGTGCATTTCAGTCGGTTATTAAAGTCACCAAATTGATATAACAAAAGCTGGAAAGGTGTTTCACCGTAATGGATATTGCATATTGCTTTTGGCATGCGCTGTCTATGAAGTCACTTTTAATTTCACCCTCTGTTTATAGAGCGTTCTCTATTGCCCCTTCCTCTTTTCTTCCATTTTTTTACACTTGCATGTTTGTACGTGAGGGACTTATCTCGGTTAGTCCAGTCAAAAGAGGTCAAAACTCTCAAAGGTTATTTTTAAGTAACTGCAACCAGCCATGATGGATAGGCGGCCAGTAAGCTAACCTTGGATTTCGGAGCCATGGCATATCCCGCGTCGGTTTCTGCTCTTCTGACTTCGGATTGGTGTTCATTTTTCAGGTGTTGCAAAGCTGATTGAAAGGGTTTATTTTTGTGCATGGTTTTTGTATGCGCTGCCCGTTCAGCGTTATCTTTTAATTGTTCTGCTGCACATTGCAACTTGGTTGAAAAGCAAGTATTAGATTCTCTCTCTCTCTCTCTCTCTCTCTCTCTCTCTCTCTCTCTCTCTCTCTCTCTCTCTCTCTCTCTCTCTCTCTCTCTCTCTCTCTCTCTCTCTCTCTCTATCATTGATCACGTAGATTTTTTTATTTGAAAGAAATTTACTGTTATTTTTTTAGTCCTACCTGCTGTGGAACAACTATTGTGAACATGTATATGTATGGTTACCCGAGAACCAAGTCTATAATTAAATATAATTGTGCAATGTAACCAAAGAGTATAAAAAAGTGTAAAGAGCACATTCATGCCTCCCTTTGTAACTGCGGGCGACGGTGGCGCCAGTACCGGCGGGCGAGTAATTGGAGTTGGAAGATGTCAACATGACAGGGACACAGTTACGGGCTGCTCTATAGTAGATTCACATCACCCATGCATTTGATGTCTAGCCAGTCCCTTACGACGCTCCTGATTGGCTGTTGATAAGCCAATCACAGGGCTGGAAACTCCCAGTCTCTATCGAGAGTTCACATAGGCAGGATGTATGTTCTACCTCTCCTGACGGTACGTTTGAAAGACTTATCCCTCAGGAGAGGTGGGACATACATCCTGCCTATGTGAACTATCTCGAGAGACTGAGAGTTTCCAGCCCTGTGATTGGCTTATCAACAACCAATCAGGAGCATCGTAAGGGACTGGCCTAGACATCAGATGCACGGTTGATGTAAATCTACTATAGGAACAAGATCCCGTGCTGGCAAAAGACCAGCTAAATCTAAAACAACAACAAAAGAGACACAATTCTGCACAGTTCTGTGCTGCGGCTAATTGCCGTAATTCAAGAAAGTAAAGGCCTAAGTTATCATCTTTTCGATTCCCCAAAGACGAGGAAAGGTGAATGATATGTTTTCAGTTACATTTTATCAAAGCTAAGTTCACACTAACGAAATTATGAGAGATGTTGATGGTTATGATCTCGTTTTTCCTTTGACCAAAGAGTATAATGTACTGTAAACTCTCTGCTTTGGTTGTTTCATTCACCATATTTTGTCTAGACACTACAGTGGTAACTGAATGTTGTAGCGAATCAGGCATTCTCTTCCTGCCCAAGCTATTTCATATAACGGTGCTTGTTTGTATAATTAGGTTTCTCCGTCACAATCCCTTGGATTTCTTCTTTCTTGTCTCTTCTTGCATTTCCATTTAATTTCTGAATAATATGGTCAGAAGCATATTTGTATTTGTCAGCAGTCGCAGAAAAGTATGTGGTTATGTAATGTTGAAAAACCATAAAGAACCTAAAAATAAACTGTAACGAACAAAAACGTAACTTTACACCATCGTAAATCTTGGTGCATCCAGGCCCAGTATAATAAAGTAAAGATATCAATTTCATTACGGTAAAATAAAGATATCAATAACGGGGGAGATTCAGTTTCTTTATAGTTTGCCCTGATATATCTAGTAAATTTATTCACTTATTTGTATTCCCTTTCATCCATAATTTTCAACCTTTTGAGTGAAACCTAGTTTAACACCAATATTTCTAGGTAAAGAGAGAATACGCTGTATGAATTTACTAATTTTTTTCAATAGAATATTTAGATAATCAATCCAGATTAGTACATTGCTATATTTAGTTACAGTTTTCCCATAAGAACTCGCGAGCATAGTAGATGTAGAGTGGAGGGATTGGATACCGTATAACAGCCAAACCAGTCTGTGAAGTGCACTGCCTGGCACCATGCGATGATTCTTATGTAAACAATAGCTCAACCCATACAATCTAATGGGAAACCCTGCACTCTTTAAAACGTGTTTTCTCGGCTGTCCGTCAAGACTGTCAAATTCACTATATGCAATATGTACTTTTGTCAAATTTACTATATGCAATATGTACTTTATGCAGGAATAGAAATATTTAATTTTGCGGGTATATTTCTTCTGCAGTCAAGCCATAACGTTTTGTACATATGGCAACTACGTTATGGTTATTTTCCAAGCAGTCTTTATAGATTGATAAATTATTTTTACAGCATTTACCACGGACAGTATGTACTATATTTAGAAATGAAATTTTGATTCTGTCTGCTGTACTTTGTATACACTTGAGCAATATAGCTGACCAATTTGTCGACGTTATGTGCCTTTCTTTCCACTATATATTTACAGTACTGTTTTACTCTCCAGAGGCAGAACTGATTATTATCGTTCTTTATTCATGAGTCAAAGTGACAATAAAATTTGACAACAGTATAGTAAAATAATTAACATCTCCAACGCTGTCATCCCATATAAGCTTCATCCATAGGCATAATATAATATTAACAATAGCCTAGGTTCATTAGCCTGATACCTAACAGCCAATATTCACTAGTCTGTTGAAATGAGAGGTGAAACAAGCTCGTCTTAGATAAGGTCACAAATAGGGTTTCCAGCTTCAGCCCGATTCTGGATCTCGGGATTTAGGAATTTCCATGAGTGGTCCCTCTTAACGGTTCCTTTCCGGTGTGCGTAGTTCTGCTTCAGTACTTTTGATTCATTCCTGTCCTTTGGCGTTCCTCGTCCGTAAACAGCATGTCGAAAAGGTGACCAGTCTATAGGATATTATTCATATACATATATATAAGCGAATACCACAGGAAAATGATAGTCAGAAATCCAAGCGCTTTCGTCTTTACTAAGACATTATCAAGGCGAAAGCGCTTGGATTTCTGACTATACTGTGATTTTTTAAGCGCATTAAATAATAATATAATATATATATCTATATATATATATATATATATATATATATATATATAATTATATATATATTTATTATATATATATGTGTGTGTGTGTGTGTGTGTGTGTGTGTGTGTGTGTGTGTGTGTGTGTGTGTGTGTGTACACAAACCTAGATGGACAGAATAATATTAATAAAAACCCCAATTGAAGCATTATACACGAAGCATGGTACACACATTATATTTCCTATTCCAAACTGAGTGATTTCACATTCACTATCATATGTAAATATACCAATATACTGTTTTTTCTTTGCTGAAACGTAATCTCTCTCTTTATTTCTCTCTAAACTTATCGACTCCTTAACAAAATATGAATACATTTGTCATTACAAAGCCTTTGACCTAAATGAAGGAACAAATTAAGAATTCCCCACCTTCGGGGCAGGATAAGAACGAGAGAGAGAGAGAGAGAGACGAAGGAGAGCGAGAGAGAGAGAGAGAGAGAGAGAGAGCAAAATCCCCGAATTTATTGCCATAGATAAGATCAAACAAAAAAAAGATACAGCAAAAAAAATCCCTAATATTCTTACAAACTTGAGATTTAAAAAGATCCCGTACATGAGAGAGAGAGAGAGAGAGAGAGAGAGAGAGAGAGAGAGAGAGAGAGAGAGAGAGAGAGATGAGAGAGGAAAATCCCCGAATTTATTGCCATAGATAAGATCAAACAAAAAGATACAGCAAAAAAATCCCTAATAGTTCTTACAAAATTTGAGATTAAAAGATCCCGTACATGAGAGAGAGAGAGAGAGAGAGAGAGAGAGAGAGAGAGAGAGAGAGAGAGAGAGAGAGAGAGAGAGAGAGAGAGAGAGAGATATTAAAAAATTTATAACACCAAGAGACAAGACATAATTCAAGTCTTTCAGAATCTTTCCTGTTATATTTTGATAAATCGAAATATCTCTCGTGGAATATAGGAAATCAATGAAAAATCGAGAGTGAGAGATGAGAGTATATGAACTGAGGTGTTGTTGGGACGTTGTTGTCCAGATGTTGTTCGAAATACGGAGAAATGTCTAACGCAGGAGTAGTCATCTTGCTTGCTGTGGCTGCCTTATCACTGGTGAGGATTTTGATGATTGATGATAGGGGTGAACAGCCCGAGGAAAAGGAACTGAACGAGAGAATTGTGGTCTTGCGAGACACCATCCAGTGCTAGAGAGAGCAGCAGGTGAACTAGGAGAGGATAATTCTTCAGCTGCATCAGAAGTTCCACTACTATGAAGAGATGCAGAAGGCGGGCGACAGGGAAGAACGCACTCGTGTTATACAGATCACTCAGGAGGTGTTACAACTGGCCTGGCAAGACAGGGACCACTGGCTCGAAGCTGAAACGTTGTTTATGAAGAAGAACGATGAAGAGAAGAGGGAGAAACAGCAGGTGGAAGACAAGATCCTCAAGATGACAGAAGAAAATCCTTGAACGCAAAGGAAATTGGGCAGAGAAACAATACACTATGTGACTGTGCAGTTGGCAGAGGCAAATTACCAGCTTGATAGGCATGAGAACGTCCTACGACAGAAGGAGAAAGACCTGCAGCTCAAGACTGAAGAAGCTGCGGAGGCTCATCCAGGAACAAAAAGCGCGAATCCGACCATAAAGACCTCGAACTTAGGTTCGAGCGCATGCAGAAGGAAGTGGAAGACCTCTCGAATGGAAAGTGTTGACTCCAGTGTGAAGTTGAGGCTGCGAAACTCAAGAGTAATGAGCTGATATGCCTTCTAGAGGAACGATATCTTTGCCCCAAGTTGTTGGAGAGGAAGGTCTGTGCCCAGGACGACGGGAACGAGCAGATGGAAGATGAGGTTGGACAGGTGCGAGGAGCGAAGGAGAAACTGGTGTACGACCTGAAGAAACTCCAGGAGAAAGTGGGATGTTTATTTTGAAATAAGATTTCTTTGTTAATCCTTGAATGAAACTGAAGTTGTACGGAAATAAATGATGAAATGTTTTGTTAGTTTTATTGATTCGTGGAAGCCCCAGGAAATTGGAGGATTGTAGAAATCTTGAAGAAAATGAGAGAATTCGTAGAAGTGGCAGGAGAAGAGAGAAAGGATTCATGGAAGCTCCAGGAGAATTGAGAGGATTCAGTGGCATATTATGGTTCTAAAGTTAAGGTGAGGTGTTAAGTGGATAGGCGGGTTGGGCCGCCAGGGGTGGGGAAGGCGGGGAGGGGGTTGGGCTGCTAGGGTGCTGGGGTGGGGGATGGCGTGGGGAGGGTTGGGCGGCCGGGCAGGGTACGGCAGGTTGGGCTGCCGGGCAGGGTCGGCAGGTTTGGGCTGCCGGGGCAGGGGAGGGCAGGGAGGCGGGTTGGGCAGCTGGGGCAGGGGAGGGTGGGAGGCAGGTTGGGCGGCCGGGGCAGGGGTAGGGGCAGGGAGGTGGGTTTGGACGGCCGGGGCAGGGGAGGGAGGGGAGGTGGGTTGGGCAGACCGGGGCAGGGGAAGGCGGGGAGGCAGGTTGGGCCGCCAAGGCAGGGAGGGTGCGGGGAGGCGGGTGGGCTGCCGGTCAGTGGGGAACAATATGAGGAGGCTTGGTTTGGGACTGCTGGGGCAGGGGGAATTGGGAGGGCAGGGAGGCGGGTTGGGGCCAAAAAACCCCCCCTTCCCGGCGGGGTCCGGGAGGGTGGGTTATGGCCAGGGGCTTGGGGACGGTGGTGGAGAGGCAGGTTGGGCCGCTGGTGGGCCGCTTGGGCAGGGGAGGGCGGGGAGCGGGTTGGGCGGCTGGGGCAGGGGAGGTGGGTGGGTTGGGTGGCTGGGGCAGGGGAGGTGGGTTGGGCGGCCGTGTCAGGGGATGGCAGGGAGGCGGGTTGGGCCAAGGCAGGGGAAGGCGGGGAGGCGAGTTGGGCGGCCAGGGCATGGGGAGGGCGGGGAGGCGAGTTGAGCCGCCAGGGCAGGGGATGGCGGGGAGGCGGGTGGGCTGCCGGGGCAGGGGACAAGGGGGAGGCTGGTTGGACCACTGGGGCAGGGGAGGGCGGGGAGGCGGGTTGGGCTGCCAGGGGCGGGAGGGAGGGGGGTTAGGCCGCCAGGGCTGGGGACGGAATGGGAGGGCGGCGCTGGGCCACCCTGGGGCTGGGGAGGGCGGGGCGGGGGGGGAGGCGGGTTGGGGGGGCCACCAGGGCAGGGGACAGTGGGGAGCTGGTTGGACCGCCGTGGCAGGGGACGGTGGGGAGGCAGGTTGGGCCGCCAAGGCAGGGGACAGTGGGGAGCTGTCTTGGGCTGCCGGGGCTGGGGACGGTGGGGAGGCAGGTTGGGCCGCCAAGGCAGGGGACAGTGGGGAGCTGTCTTGGGCTGCTGGGGCTGGGGACGGTGGGGAGGCAGGTTGGGCCGCCAAGGCAGGGGACAGTGGGGAGCTGTCTTGGGCTGCCGGGGCTGGGGACGGTGGGGAGGCAGGTTGGGCCGCCAAGGCAGGGGACAGTGGGGAGCTGTCTTGGGCTGCCGGGGCTGGGGACGGCGGGGAGGTGGGTAGGGCCGGTGTGGCATGGGACGCCTGGAAGGCTAGTTGGGCTGCAAGGGAAGGCGGGTTGGGCAACCGGGGCAGGTGACGGTGGGGAGGCGAGTTGGGCCACCGAGGCAGGGGACGGTGGGGAGGTGTGTTGGGCCACTGGGGCAGTGAAAGGCAGGGAGGTGGGTAGGGCTGCCTGAGCTGGGAATGGCGGGGAGGTCGGTAGGGCCACATTGGGGAAGTGGGTGGGCCACCGGTGCTGGGAACAGCTGGGAGGCAGGTTGGGCCACCAGGTCAGGGAAGGGCATGGAGGCGGGTTTGGCTGCCGTGGCTGGGGATGGAAGGGGATGAGGGATGGGCCATTAGGGCTGGGGACGGCGGGGAGGCGGGTTGAGCCGCCATATCAGGGGATGGTGGGGAGGCTGGCTGGGCCGCCGAGGGCCTGGGCAGGGGACAACAGGTAGGCGGGTTGGGCCGCCAGAGCTTGGGACGGAGTGGAGGCGGGTTGGGCAGGCGTCGGTGCACGGGACGGCTGAGAGGTCGTTGGGCCACCAGTTCTGGAACGGTCAGGAGGCGGTTTTTATATTTTTAGTTATAGTCAATCAGTATAGTTTTCTTACTGTGTCTCATTAATTTTTTTAATCATTCTATAGATAAGTGATCCTCATGATGGGAAAACTTACGTATTCCCTAAAATTGATTTACAAAATTTGACCCAGTCAAACAACAAGACATAAAAGAGCAAGTTTAAGAAAAGCGTATAAAAAGCCATAGTATTTGACAGGAATATGAGTGAGAGGCTGCTGTATATGATTGTTTGCTTAAGCGGCTGATCCTGGTTTGTAAGGAATGAGTGGTATGAATAAAAGTTGTTACTCTGTCAGCATAGTGACATCTGGCAGTTTATAAAGTTCCTATTCAGAAAGTTAGATACCTGAAAATTTTATAACTATAATGGAGTAGTTACGGAGAAGTTATTAGTGTGGGTAAAAATATGAATTACATGGATCTCGAGATTGTGTATTTTTGTATTGGAATCCAAAGGTTGGATGATGGTTTGTGAAAAGCTTGATTTTTGGAACATTAAAGTTTTGTTTGATGGAATTTAAGCTTCTGTTAGGTGGAATTGTAAATCGTGTAGTCACTGTAGTGTGAGAAAAGATCTCAGATAAGCATGTGTGACGTCCCCGTGGAATGTAATTGATTTGTGAGTGGGGGGTGACAGAAAATTAAAGTTTTAAGGTCGTATGATACAACAATAGTCGTAAAACGATCGAGAAGTGGCTTATGATTTTGGGGAATTTAGTGATCATTGTCGCCAAGAAAAGACGCGGCAAGCAGTGCTGGGTGAAGCGGAGAACTGTTAATGCATGCTTGCGCGAATTCCTACTTATTGTTTGCGTGTGTTTATCACACAAACCCACACACACACACATACACACAGAGAGAAGGAGAGAGTTGAGAACTGGCCGGTTGTTTTAAATTTAATATTAAATTTTAAGTAATATTTTGTGCAATGATAATAATCTTCAGATATATTGAATAAAAATAAAAGCTACTTGCTGCCGAAGATATTGGAACACATCATTGTTTTCATGCCATGATATTTTATACTTACAAAACCCATGTACAAACAATCATATCTATATATAAATATATATATATATATATATATATATATATATATATATATATATATATATATATATATATATATATATATATATATATATCTATATCTGTGTGTATATTATCATAAAAAAAAGCAAAAGGATTAGTAGTGCCTCTGTCAAATGTTGATGTGAAATATGTGTTGAAATCATCCTCCCCGGCCCATTTACTCTTTTTAGTTTTCTTTAAAAGAATATTATTGAGATGTCTTTGTTTGTCCTTCCATGCTTTTTCTGTCCGCCTTCAAATTTGAAAAACTACTGTGGCTAGAGGAATGCAAATTGGTATATTGATCATCCACCCTCCAATCATCAAACATACCAAATTGCAGCACTCTAGCCTCAGTTGTGTTTATTTGATTTAAGGTTAACATGATCATGATCGCGCGGCTGGCAACGCAATGGACACGCCGTTCCTGAAAGTTGCATGTGACGCGACTCATTCAGCATTAAACGCTGTACAGAAAACTCGATTGAGCCGAAGATATTTCGGCGCATGTTTTATTTGATTTTGTTTGTTTCCAATCCTTCATACACAGATGTTCAGTTCTCATGGTTAGCGATTTTACATGTGTTAATGGACACATGATAAAGTTTTTAAATTTAATATTTTATTACTAGTGGTCTAGATTGTGGATTTTCCGAAATTTTTTGTGGCTGGATTAACGAAAACAGACCTAGCATTGCTCAGGTAACTCAAATATTAGCTGTCTCCGACCACTGCTATTGATTTGTCTTTTCTGTATACGTGTTTTTCATCTTCTTACGTTTCTTGAACTGAACTATGTATGAATATTCGATAAATGCAATACGGAACAATAAAATGGGAGGGTACATGATAACGCAGTGATGAAATTTACAAGATTTGCTCTGAAATTTAAATGAGTTTGGTTTTCGAAAAAAAAAAAAACTAAATTGTGAAACTGACAAAAATTAATTCTGGGAAACTGTTTCTATCCAGGAGATTAAAGTATTGAAACGCTATGCGTATATAAACGTGTAAAGAAAATGTTCTTAAAATTGAGTGTTTGCAGACCAGCAGACATCTGACAAGGGTGAGCAACGCATAAAACAAAAGGTCCGTTCTACCCTAGTAGTTTCTTTGGATTCCGTGGGGACCTAAAACAGTACCGCTTTTCGTTCGATCAGGAAGTTTAGCAATGTCGAACTGGTCAGTACTTAGATGCATGACCTTAAAAAAAGAAAATAATGATTGACACCATCGTCAAATAACACCCTTGAACTGATACCATCGTCACACGTCACATAAGACCCTTGAACATCCATGGTGGTAGGCCCTGTAGCCAGTAACCTGATCCCATGAAAAAATGCTTATGAGAATACATTACATATATATATATATATATATATATATATATATATATATATATATATATATATATATATATATATATATATATGATGTATTTTATCACTCCATCGTGATTCAAATACATGCTTTAACTACAAATGTCCTTTAATATCCTATTCACTTTACCACGTAAACAATATATTTTCATATATATGTTAAGCTAAGGAGAATATTTTAGTTGATAAAAAGTTCGTCGTCTCGTGGGATCGTTCCAGTGACAGGCCACAACTCAGAATTGTAGTGATGCGTCGTAGACCATATATATATATATATATATAATATATATATATATATAGTATATATTATATATATATATATATATATATATATATATATATATATAATATTTCAAGTATAAAAGACCCATTAAAAAACTGAATTTTAAAGCTAAGGACTACATTTTGGTGGACTTACTTTTACCCTTATCAAGCAGTGAATTACAGAAGGAGTTTCATTTTTAAAATATCTAGTGGGAGATATATATACACTTAGGTGGTGCCTGGGGTCGCTGCTAAACCAACGCAGGTTGTGTTTATTGCCTTAATCCGCGTCATCGTTGCCTTAAGAAAGATGTTGTCTATCTGGTCGGGTCCCACCTCCATGGAAAGTTTAATCCTAATATTCCGGTTTTCCATTTAATTTCTGAATAATATGGTCAGAGGCATATTTGTATTTGTCAGCAGTCGCAGAAAATTATGTGGTTATGTAATATTGAAAAACCATAAAAAACCCAAAAATGAAATGTAACGAACAAAAACTTAACTTGACACCATCGTAAATGATAGTGCATCCAGGGCCAGTATAATAAAGTAAAGATATCAATTTCAGTATGATAAAACAAAGATATCAAATTATAACGGAAGAGTTTAAGTTTGTTATAGGTTAGCCTGATATATCTAATAAATTTATTCATTTATTTTTATTCCCTTTCATCCATAATTTTCAACGTTTGAGTGAAATCTAGTTTAACACCAGTATTTATACATGAAGAGATGATAAGCTATATCAATTTACTTAATTTTTTGATAGAATATTTAGATAATCAATCCAGATTAATGCATTGCTATATTTATTATATAATAATTAAAGATCAGAAGATAGTGGATGGCACCACTGATCCCATAGTTACAACTTTCCCATAAGGACTCGCGAGCATATATGTAGAGACGAGAGATTGAACAGCGTATAACAGCCAAACCAGTCTGTGACGTGCACTGCCTGGCGCCATCGCTATGCGATGATTCTTACGTAAACAATAGCGCAGCCCATACAATCTAGTGGGAAACTCTACACTCTGAAACTTGTTTTTCGGCTGTCTGTTAAGACTGTCAATAATTTATGCACCATTTACTATATACAATATGTACTTTATGAACAAACAAAAATATTTAATTTTGCGAGTATATTTCCTCTGCAGTGAAGCCATAACGTGTAGTAATGGCAACTACGTTATGGTTATTTTTCTAAGCAGTCGTTATAGATTTTTAAATTATTTTTATAGCATTTACCACGGACAATGTGTACTATATTTAAAAATGAAAATTTTTATTTTGTCTGCTGTACTTTGTATACACTTGAGCAAAATAGCTGACCAATTTGTCGACGTTTATGTGCCTTTCTTGCTACCATAAATTTACAGTACTGCTTTACCCTCCAGAGGCAGAACTAATTATTATCGTTCTTTATTCATAAGTCAAACTGACGCAATAAAATTTGACAACATTATGGTAAAATAATTGACATCTCCAACGATGTCATCCCATATAAGCTTCGTCCATGGGCATAATATAATAATAACAATAGCCTACTATGAGATTCACAGCCGGTGTCCCGGTGTTTTTCCGGAATAAAATTTTATCAACGTACCTGACAAAGATGACACTTTGTCACAGGGTATCTGACATCCCTACCTAATTTTTTTTTTTTTTTTACTGTATTCTGTATTGCGAAAGTTGCATGAGTCTGGTAATTATAAGAGTAACACCGACTTCTTGTAAATATCGCCAGCAAGCGCAGAGGAATGTCTTTCGAAGATATTATGAAGTAACTAGTGACGTCATTAACTTTGCTCCTTCTCGGTGGATGATTGGCTATTCGCGAAAAAGTCTCAACCTCGAGCAACAATGAAGTACAACCTACACTCCTTGTTTACACTTTGTAGTAGTGCTAGTAGTAGTAGTAGTGCTAGAATCCTTGAAAAATAGTTTCCACAAGTAATCTGAGAAATTATTTACTGTCACTATTTCTCAATTGAAAAATTATATAATTAAAAATCAATGACCAAAGTGAAGAAAACTTTGGCATTCGTCGTAACTCCTTTGATATTTAATATGACAGTGACGATCATTGTAATAAATAGAGCATTTATAATTATCTTTCTGCACTTTATGGAAGTCAAAATGACAAAAACTTAGTAGCCTTGGATATCCGGGTGTGCTCCTTACCCGAAAAAAGCGCCCTATTATTCATTACCTGTTCAAGCTTACGTAGGGTTTGCCACGGGCCTCCTCACCTCTAAACAATTGTGCAAGTCGAATCACAAAAGCTGTTCTCCAACCACGGGGACAATGACTTATCGTAGGTGCCATTCTTGAAGCCTTGACAAGGTACGAATATTCATTCAGAATTTCAGAGACAGCTGTTTGTTGTCATCACCTTGTGGGAGGAGTCGGGATGTCTTATGTTCACGTCACGTATAACTTTGAACCCGTACAGTAGTGTGTTCAGCCACTGGCGTCAGCTGCTTTATTTTACTCGTATGAATATACTTTTTTCTAATATAAGTAATAAAGAATGCTGCCCAAAGTTAAGTAGGGATATCAAGTATAGTATGGCTAATAGTCCAGTCGAATCGTGAAAAAAACGCACACTTTGGGTTAAAAGCATCAAATTTAGTATGTTAATAGGACTTACCATACTAAACAATATTAGCTAATGACCCAGCTGAAAATTCAAAATGGCGGCCATTTTGCTTGATATATTACAACCAATTTTCTTGTGCATTTATATTTTTTGGTCATGACTAGACCATGCATAAAACTGGGATACTTATATGTTTCTCTAGAATATTATAGACATATGCAATAAGGATTAAGCATCTCTTTATTCATCATTTACATCTAATGATCCAACTTTCCGTGTTAAAGTTAGGCGACTATATTAATGATTTCTCTGCATGTTGAATACTGCATGCTATAAAAGCACAATTATATTATTTCCATTTCACTTCAGGGTTTGATCAGGAGAGACTAGTTCTAAGGAAGGAGACTGAACAAATGGCAAATAGTGTAAAAATATTTAATAAAGAAGAATCAACGTCGGCAGATAACAAAGATCATGATTTCGAGATGAATAAATGTGTCATATGTCAAGACAGAACCTCTGAAGCCCTTCAGTGTCCTGCTGATAACAGAAGAACAGATATTCCAATTGGGACAGGTTATCATACTTTTGAAGAAAATCTTGAAAGGTGCTGCTCATTACATTGGTTTCCAGTAACAGTAAGGTAATACGATTAGAACACCTCAAGAAAGGAGTCATAGCCGAAACTTTACAGCATTACAAAGCTAAATGGCATAAATCTTGTAGAAACAAATTTTCACGCTTGAAGATATCAATGCAGGAAAAAAGAAAACACTCTTTGGGTACAGAAGAACAGTCAACAAGTACTAGTAAATTCACTAGACAGAGTTGTGGGGATGCAGCAAAATTGAGGAGAGACATTTGTTTTTTCTATGATGATGCTGCTGGTGTTCTTCATGAGCCATCAACATTTAACACAGACAGACGAGTTCGAGAATGTGAACTTGAACTGCAAGATACTGTGCTGTTAGCTAAATTGAGTGAAGGTGATCTAATCTCACAAGAAGCGGTATATCATGCAAAATGTTTGGTAGGTTTGTATAGAAAAGCAAGCAGACATATTCCTAAGACTGTGGAAGAGAACCAGGACGATATGATCCATGGCATTGTCCTTGCAGAGTGGATTACTTTTATTGAAGAATCACAAACAGTAATGAGACTGTTCCAGTATTCAAATGAGCTGACCTTACTACAATGTATACAAGGCTTCTTGGGCAATTAGGGGTAGATGTTGGTCAACTAAATACTACAAACTTGAAAAATCGAATATTATCTTCTATTCCAGATTTGCAAGCACACGAGGAAGGCCGGGATGTCTTGCTTACTTTCGAAACAGATGTTGGAGAAGCTTTGAAACGATTACTGAAAATGTGGTTTGTCCACCCTAAATTTAAACATGGTCTTTTCACAATAGCTGACAGTGGGAATATCAAGAGGTATGCTTCACAACTCCTTCGCTGGATGGTGTCTGGTCCTGAAATGGCTCGGGCTGTTAATGAATTTGAATCATCCCCAGAACTGATCCAGTGTCAGCAGAATACACCCACCAATGTTAAGCACTGCGAACAGACAACGTGTACAGAAATCATTTGTTAACGATGTGAAGTCTCTAGTGGATGTAATGCGAAATGGGTAATCCATTTTTAGAACATTCAAGAGATCTTGTTCTTGATACCCGTGATAATATTGACCCTAATGTAGCTTACACAGTTAAGCATATGGAGGAAACTGAAAAGATGCAGTTTCAGGATTTATTTCATTAGTGAACGTCTTGAAAAAATAAAAAAAGCCCTCATCTGATCTTGTAAAGGGATTAAATGAAAATAAAAAATAAAAATAAATAAAATTAAATAAATAAATAAAAATGAACAATTAGAAATAAATAAATAAATAAAAATAGATAAAAATAAAAATAAAGAAATAAATAAATAGTAATAAATAAAAATATAGAAATAAATGAATAAAATATATAAATAAATGAAATAAAATAAAAATAAATGAAAAAATGAAAACAAATGAATAAATAAACAAATAAAAAAGATAAATGAATGAATAAATAAAATAGATCAAAATAAATAAATAAATAAATAAATAAGAATAAATAGATAAATAAATCAAAATAAATAAATAAACAAATGAAAATAGATAGATAAATAAATAAATAAATAAATAAATAAATAAACAAAATAAATAGATAAAAACAAGTAAATGAATAAATAAATAAATCAAAATACATAAGAAATAAAAAATAAAAAAAAATAAACAAAGAAATAAATCAATAAAAATAAACACCAACAACACATGCCCCCTCCTCTATCTTTGTCCGATAGCTAGCGAAAGGACGAAGGAGAAGCGAAAATAACAGAAGAAACAAAGGACAAGCTCCAAAGTTTCCCTCAAAATAAGCTGTTGCTTTTTAGCCGGCAAAAATAGTCATGTAAGTTTCTAATGGTTCAGTTCAAAATGATAGTAGTTTATAACAGAAGTCATTATTTAATTTTTTTTTCAGTTCGAAATGTGTTGTGCAGTCATTCATTGAATAACCAAATTGTATAATTCCTTTCAAATTAAAAGGAATACGTGAACATATATTCATATTTACTCATATAACATTGATATATGATATAGTCTCGAAATATTACTTCGTTTGTGTCACAAATTATCACTTAATTTTCTCATTTTTGAGTTAAAAATGAATTGCCGTCTTTTATTAAGCCACCAAATTGTATAATTTCCTTCAATTTAAGAAGAGTATATGCACTATACATGTTAACTAATGCTTCTTTATTCATCCAACTCCTGTACATCATAAAAATGGCACATCTTGCAAGACTAAAGTAATTTTTCAAACCACTCTCTGCCATCTTGAAAATGGCGGCCATTTTGGATTTTTAAGGTTGGGTCCATAGCTAAAATAGTTCACAGTGATGTAATGTAACACTGTACCAAGTTTCATACTTTTAACCCAATGTGTGCTTTTTGCCTAAAAATCTGCATGATTCGACTGGACTGTAAGTGATACCTTCGTCAAATGCACGGAAAAAAAGTTATTCCGGAAAAACACCGGGACAAAGGCTCTGAATCTCATAGTAGGTTCAATAGCCTGATACCTAACAGCCAATATTCACTAGTCTGTTGAGATGAGAGGTGAAACAAGCTCATCTTAGGTAAGGTCACAATTTTAGGACAATTAGAAAATAATTCAGGGATTCCCCGGGGAATACAATTATTTCTTAGATATATTTTCATTGTTAACCATTCAAAGTAAATGCTTTACACGGATTAAGAGATGAAGATATTAATAATAAGGATAATAAAAAAACAGCATTAATTTGGTTATTTGATGCTTAGAATATCAAGTAATATAACTTTCAGTAAGTTACATTGGCAAATTTGGTGTCATCTTGCAAAATATAAACAACTGACGGATTTTTTAGTAGACATGTATTTCTTGAAATACTAAAAATCTTTAACCCAGGGTAGGGGACGAGGGGGAGGGGGGTTGGGCCCCAG
Source organism: Macrobrachium nipponense (assembly GCF_015104395.2). Taxonomy (NCBI): domain Eukaryota; kingdom Metazoa; phylum Arthropoda; class Malacostraca; order Decapoda; family Palaemonidae; genus Macrobrachium; species Macrobrachium nipponense. The sequence continues at coordinate 33,019,143 of NC_061108.1, forward strand.
GTCCCTCAGTGTGAGGCACCTCTAATGTCTACCAGAGAGTTGCTAGTGCATCTTCCGGTATATTTTGCGTCTTCCAACCTTGGATGGTCTGGAATGCAGCTTAGATATTTGTCGAGCTCATTCTTAAACACATCTACGCTCACTCCTGATATATTCCTCAGATGAGCTGGCAACGCATTGAATAGACGCTGCATTGTCAATGCTTGTGCGTAGTGGATTAATGTCCTGTTTGTGCTTTCCTTCCTTTTTTATTTTTCCTGGTATTGTTTTGGGCACTATTAATCTACCTCTGCTTGCTCTTTCTGATATTTTTAGCTCCATGATGTTTTTGGCAATTCCTTCTATCTGTTTCCATGCCTGAATTATCATGTAGCGTTCTCTTCTCCTTTCTAGACTATAATTCTAAAGATTGTAGTCTTTCCCAGTAATCAAGATCCTTAACTTCTTCTATTCTAGCTGTAAAGGACCTTTGTACACTCTCTATTTGTGCAATATCCCTTTGATAGTGTGGGTACCATATCATATTGCAATATTCAAGTGGACTACGAACATACGTTTTATAAAGCATAATCATGTGTTCAGCTTTTCTTGTTTTGAAGTGCCGTAACAACATTCCCATTTTTTCCTTACATTTTGCCAATAGAATTGCTATTTGATCCTTGCATAACATGTTCCTATTCAACATCACACCAAGGTCTTTAACTGCTTCCTTATTTGTGATTGTCTCATTATTAGGTCCCCTATATGCAAATAGCTTTCCTTCTCTATCTCCATGATTTATTGATTCAAATTTATCAGAGTTAAATTCCATCCTATTTACCTCTGCCCAAGCATATACTTTGGTTAGGTCTCTTTGTAGTGCGTTCCTATCTTCATCACAAGTAATTTCTCTACTTATTCTTGTGTCATCGGCGAAACTACTCACTACCGAGTCCTAAACATTACTGTCTATGTCTGCAATCATAACAAACAGTAATGCAGCTAACACCGTACATTGTGGCACACCGGATATTACCTTAGCTTCACCCGATTTCTCACTGTTTGCAATAACTATCTGTTTTCTGTTGTGTAAAAATTCTTTTAACAATCTTCCTACTTTGTCCACTATTATGTTTTCTATTTTCTTCGCTAATATATTATGATCTACCTTGTCAAAAGCTTTTGCAAAGTCTAGATAAACCACATCTGTTCATTTCCATTTTTCATATTTTTGTATATGTTCTCACGGTGGACTAACCGTTGGGTTTGTGTACTTTTTCCGGGTACAAAATCATGTTCGTCCTATATTAAACAAATTATTTTTTAGTAAATGTTTCATAATATATTTCTTCATTACCCTTCCATACACTTTCATAATACGTGATGTTAGACTCACAGGCCTATAATTACTTGCCTCTAGTCTTGATCCACTTTTGAAAGTAGGGGTAATATATGCTAAAAATGCTCATCATAAATCTTGCCTGTATCTACACTTTGTCTTAATATTGCAAGTGGCTTTGCGATAGAATGAACTACTTTCTTTAACAAAATAGTAGGGACACCATCAGGCCCAGCTGCAGCTCCATTTTTAATTTCATTAATAACCTGCACAATATCGGCTTTATTAATATCTATGTCTGATAAATATTCACTATTTTCATCCTCTATTTCTGTATCATTATCTTCATTATCAATTCTAGGGGTGAATTCTCTCTTATATCTTTCTGCCAATATGTTGCATATTTCCTTTTTTTACATTCGTTATCTCCCTCAATTCTTAGAGGGCCTATTTCTATTCTTCTTTTGTTCATCTTTTTCGGTACGAGTATAGTAGTTTGGGGTTTTGCTAGATATTTACTAGGGTTTTTCTTCCAAGTCCCATTTTTCATTTTCTTTTGATTGTATAATCTTTTGTTCTCCATTTTCTATCTTACTTTTTAGTTCCATCACTTTCCATGATTTTTTTTTTATTTGCAAGACCTTTTTTCCACTTTCTGATTTTCTGGAACAAGATCCTTCTGTCTCTTGGTATGCAAGACTGATTTTTTACTTTTCTTCTTCGGTATATATTTATCCCCTAATTTCTCTAATATTTTATATAATATCTCCGTATTTTATCTTAATATCATCACTTACAAAAATGTTATCCCAATCTTTGTTTAATTCTTCATTTATTTCTGACCATTTTATATTTTTTACTGTAGGGGCAGGGGACGAGGGGGAGGCAGGATGATGGGCTGGCGGGGCAGGGACAAGGGGTAGGTGGGATGGGCTCTCGGGGCAGGGGATGAGGGGGAAGCGGGATTCGCTACCGGGCAGGGGACAAGGGGGAGGCAGGATGGGCTGCCAGGGCAGGGGACGAGGGGGAGGCGGGATGGGCTGCCGGGGCAGGGGACGAGGGGGAGGCGAGACGGGCCAAAGCCAAGGGGCAGGACGGGTGAGAGGGGGCAGGACGGGCAGGACGGGCCTGCCGGGGACAGGGGACGAGTGAGGCAGGCAGGACGGGCTGCCAGAGCAGGGGACGAGGGGGGAGGCAGGACGGGCTGCCAGGACAGGGGACGAATAGGCAGGACAGGCCAAGGGTGCAAGGGACGAGGGGAGGCGGGACGGGCTGCCGGGGACGGGCACGGGACAAGGGGGAGGCAGGAACGGGCCGTCGGTGCAGGGGAGAGAGTGGGAGGTGGGACGGGCTGCCAGGGCAGGGGGACGAGTGGGAGGCGGGCGGGAAGCGGGGGTTGGGCTGCCAGGGCAGAGGACGAAGGGGTTGGTTGTGGGATGCTGGGGCAGGGGACGGGGGGAGGGGGGGGCGGGTTGGACCGTCGGGCCAGGGAACAAGGGGAAGCAGGTTGGGCTACAGGGCAGGGGACGTGGGGAGTCGGGTTGGGCTGCCGGGGTAAGGAACAGTTGAGAGGTGGGTTGGGGGCTGCTGCGGCAGGGACAGCTGGAGGCGGGTTGGGTAGCCAGGCAGGGGACGGCTGGGAGGCGGGTTGTGCCCACTGGGGCAGTGGGTGGCGGGGAGGCCGGGTTGGGCCGCCCAGGGGCAGTGGATGGTTGGGAGGCGGGTTGGGCCACCAGGGCAGGGGATGGTGCGGAGGCGGGTTGGGCCACCAGGGCAGGGGATGGTGCGGAGGCGGGTTGGGCCGCCGGGGGGGGCAGAGGATGGCAGGGAGGCAGGTTGGGCCGTAGGGGCAGGGGATTGCTCATGAGGCGGGGTTGCGCCGCTAGTGCAGGGGACGGCTGGGTGGGGAGGTAGGTTGCGCTGCCGGGGCAGGGAATGGCAGGGAGATGGGTTGGGCCTCTGGCCTGGGATGTTGAGGAGGCGGGTTGGGCCGCCGGGACGGGACGGTTTTTTTTCTGCGAGGAGGGTTGGGCCACCAGGGCCAGGGGACAGCGGGGAGGGAGTCAGGTTTTTGCTGCCAAGGCAGGGGGACAGCGGGTGGCAGGTTTGGCTGCCAGGGCAGGGGATGGCGCAGAGGCGGGTTAGGCAGGCACAGAAGCAGGTTGGGCTGCCTGGACAGGGTCCTGCATGGAGGCGGGTTGGGCTGCTGGGGCACGGGCCTGCGCGGAGGCAGGTTGGGTGGCTGGGCCAGGGGACGACGGGTGGGTTGCCGGGCCAGGGGACAGCAGGTTAGGCCACTGGGGCAGGGAACGGCTGGTTGAGCCGCCGGGGCTGGGGACAGTGAGTTAGGCTGCTGGGGCAGGGGACGGTGGGTTAGGCCTCAGGGGCGGTGGATGGCAGGTTTGGCCGCTGGGGCAGAGGACGGCGGGGTTGGGCTGCAGGGGCAGGGGATGGTGGGTTGGGCCGCTAGGACAGGGGACAGCAGGTTGGGCCGCTGGGGAAGGGGACGTTGAGGACGCGGGTTGATCCAACGGGGCAGGTGACGGCTGGGAGTCGGGTTGTGCCACTAGGGGAGTGGACGGTGGGAAGTCGGGTTGTGCCGCCGGGCCAGGGATGGCGGGGAGATGGGTTGGGACACCAGGGCAGGGGACAGCGCGGAGGTGGGGTGGGTTGGGATGCCGGGTCAAGGGATGGCATGGAGGCGGGTTGGGTCACCGGGGTAGGGTACTGCCGGGCATGGTGAGCAACACATAAAACAAAAGGTCCGTTCTCCCTTGTAGTAGTTTCTTTGGATTCCGTAGGGACTGAAAACAGTACCATTTTTCATTCAATCTGGAAGTTTAGCAACGTCGAACTGGTCACATAAGACCCTTGAAAACATGCATGGTGGTAGGCCCTGTAGCCAGTAACCTCATCCCATGAATAAATGCTTAGATAATACAATCATACACACACACACATACACACATATATATATATATAATATATATATATATATATATATATATATATATATATATATATTATATATATACATATATTATCACATCATCGTGATTCATATATGTGCCTTAAACCACAAATGCCCTTTAATATCCTATTCACTTTGCCACATAAATATTATATTTTTATATATGTTAACAGAAAGGGAATATTTTAGTTGATAATAAGTTCGTTGTCTCGTGGGATTGATCCAGTGACAGGCCACAACTCAGGATTGTAGTGATGCGCCTTCGACTATATATATATATATATATATATATACTATATATATATATATATATATATATATATATATATATATAAAATATGTCAAGTATAAAAGGCCATTAAAAGCAGTGAATTACAGAAGGAGTTTCATTAGTGAAATATATAGTGGGAGATATACCCTTAGGTGATGCCTGGGGTTGCTGCTAAGCCACTGTAGGTTATGTTTATTTCCTTAATCTGCTTCATTGTTGCCGTAAGGAAGATGTTGTCTATCTGGTCAGAGTCCCAGGCTACATGGGAAAGGTTGATCCTATTATCTTGATTTTTTTTTTTTTTTTTTTTTTTTGTTTTTTTTTTTTTTTTTTTTTTTTTTTTTCTTTTTTTTTTGAAGATTCCACCATTTGACATTTGTATCCACAGCTACTCAAGTATAAAATTCAAGATGAGCTCCGATCCATGCTATTGGTTGTGTCATTTATAGGATGGAAAAATGCTGAACTAATTTGTTCATATATGACTGATCGTTTATGTTGCGTCAATCTTTCCAAGAGAGATTTTCCATTGAAACCTTAGTAAGACTTATCACAGTTCCCACAGGGGATCTCACAAAACCAATATCTTTGGAAACTGGTTTCTACTGAACGTTAATCAAGGATTTCCACAGTGTATTCGGATAAGTGAAGATTAAAGTGTTGGAAGGGCCTAAGATTTGTGTGATCTTTCGTAAATTGTCCTCGTGAGGGATTATGTTTTTGTTTGTGTATTTTTCATTTCCTTAGTTTTCTGTGTGTTTGTAAAAAATGCTCTTTGCTTTATGTATGGCTTTTTCTATTGTGTAATTCGGGTATTTTAACAAGATAAGTTGATTTCTGATTGTTTCGACTTCTTTGTTAAGAAAATCTGAGGAGCAAATTCTCAGGGCTCCAAGAAATATAAGTTACTTGCTATGCCGAGTTTAATTGACATGTCATATTAGCTGTAAGAATGTATGTATGAAAGTGAGAATGTCGTTTTGCTGTAGGCAGTGAATTTGTAGTTGTTAGTTCTGATAAAGACATCTGAAAAGGGGATTTGGTTGTTGTTTTCCCATCCAACTTTAAATCTTATCCTCGGGATCAAGGAATTCAGTTTTTGTAGAAAGACATCAAAATAGCCCCACTCGCTTTTCCAGTATGTTGAGATGCCGTCTACATAACGAAGCTGAATCATATCTGCACGTTAGATAGGGTTTATAATTACTGTTTGAAAATGCTCCATACAGAATAGTTGAGCTTATAGTATTTTACAATAATAGGTGACGGTAATTTTAATAATCTCTTTCTCTTCAAACATTTCCTGAGCCATCATTCCAGGTAACTGTAGTATTAATTTTCTAATTGTGAATAATGACTGTAGCAGTGGCGTCAGTACTTCAGTTTTGTTAAGAGGTAGGCATTGGTCACGTAATTTTATTATCTAGCCACATCCTGGGATGGCAGGCCAATTTACGTGCATTAAGGATATCGTTAGACTTAGGTGTGTGCGTGTGTTCATTATTTTGTATGAGTGCCTTTGAATCTGTTATGGAGAATTTTGTTCTAACTAGGAAAATGGAAAAATAACTATATCACTGTTAGGTTTAAGAGGTTCGTTTTCCTGTTCGGGAAGAGTGGGTTCACGATAGGGTATGCGCTTAGCCGTGTGAAAACGAAAAATTCAATCTATGAAAATTGTAACAAA
>NC_061108.1:33027889-33035389 GCF_015104395.2 Macrobrachium nipponense
AAACACTTGCAGTGTTTCCTCTTATATCGCCAAATTTTTTATGTCATTGTACTTTATAATCGCTAAATTCTCTCTCTCTCTCTCTCTCTCTCTCTCTCTCTCTCTCTCTCTCTCTCTCTCTCTCTCTCTCTCTCATAGTTGCATAACACTGGCAGTGTTCCCTCTTACACCACTAGATTTTCACTATTCTTTTGTACTCTTTCTGTTTAGTGAACATAAATGGATTCAGTCTTCAGCAGTGTTGCTTTTATTGCTTTTATATGAATTCAGAATTAGAAATGGAAAACGTACGAAATTAGATTAAGCTTACTTGAGTTAGGTCTCCTCACAATTTTTCGTGTGTGTTGCGAAAGACTAATTAGTGAGCGACAGCGTATTTGTAATTCTCTTATACCATTTTTCTATTTTGAATTTTTGAGAACAGCCAAGACTCAACTGCATTTTACGTCTTCTTATTAATACTTTTAACTGTTTCGTTTTCATCCTGTTTGAATAAATCATTCTTCATGCCAATTTTTATTTTGGTTTTATTTTTAAATGAGAGGAAAGGCTTTAACCAATTTTTAATCTTTTAGTCATATTTCCAAATGTCCCTTTGTTCAACCTGTCCTGCTTTCTTTCTTTAAATCTCCAGCTGAAAACCCTTATAGGATCGAAAGGGAAAATCACCTTCATTGTTATAGGAAAAGGTGATAAATAAATGAATAAATATGAGGGAATAAGAATAATACCGATAAACTTGCAATTAATCGTCAGCTAAGAGCAGGAATGAATTTGTCCTTTGCTCAATTATTTATAGAGCAAACGATTCCACAACTGCACTAAGAAAACTGTTCCACATTTTAGTGGTAGCCAAGATGAAACTCTAAGCAAACTGAATAGTGTTAAGCCTCATGATAGAAAACGACATGTTGTTTGCAACAGCTTCCTGCCTAATATTGCGAGCAAAAAATAGCTAGGTCAAGTAAAGAAGAGTGCAGAGGAAGTTAGACGTTATAGTACATTTTATGCAGCAAACATAATGAAGTCACTGTACGCCTGTGCTACATTATGAGCTAGCAAAGTAAACGTGACTAATGACATACTTCTATCCAAGAGTTCGAGATGAGAGTCTTTACTGAAGAACAATTCGCTACACAAGCAAGAAGAACAGACTTCAGATGTTTAGATATAATTGCTTATTCCCGAAATTTTCAACGTATCTCCGCAAGAAACCAAGTGTCTGAGAAACAGCGGAAGCAACATTACATATATGCTTCTCAAGAATCAATTTCTTATCATATTTGAAACCTAAAATCTCAAAAGTCACTGATATTTAAAACCACACCATTTAAATGTAAATTTGGATGCAAAGCAAAAGCGTTCGGGATCGACTATCATTCTTTGAGCTTAAGAAGAGTAAAGCTTCATGCCCCAAAGCCTGCTCCACTCATGAATAAGTTGAGGGCAGACCACCACTTATGGTCATCACCGCCAGAAAGGAAGGTCACTTTCACACTCATTATAAGCTCTCTCAGATCTCTCATAATAGACAACTTGAGCTTGAAATGTAAGCTCAGTGAAGTTACACCACAAAAAGTCCAATCTATTGTTCCTCCATAAATGATAAGCTTCTTTTTTTCATGATAGGCAAGGTTACGTGCAGCATTCAACCATGGCTTATCTTCAAAATGAAACTTGAGGATTTTAGGATGAATTCCCTCTCGGTAATAGTCTGAAGGTGATCGTGTAAACATTCAATATTCGGACTTCTATATATATCGCTCGACTTGAGCTCAATAAGATCATGGTGAATAATATCCCAATTGGTTTGGGATTTCAATTATACTTTTCTTGAAAAGCTAACATGAGGAACAACCTGATCCATCTCCACATTAATCTAAATCAAGCAATGATTAAATGAACCCACCTGCAAACAATCCCCGTGACATCCGTGAATACCAGGTCAAGATGATCGCCAGATTGGTGTGTAGATTCATTTATCAACTGCTCACAACTAGAAATAGTGGAGATACTTAGAGCAACAACAGTATGATTATCATTGGCAGTAACTGAGCCCAGCCAATCAGCGTGATGTGCATTGGAATCCCCAAAGGAAGTGAAACAAACCTTGGAATCAGCTTTCTAAACTGCTGCCATTTTGGTAAGCAAGCAGCTATAAAAAAAATCCATCCAAATCTGGGTTCCTACAGCTAGCAAAAACGGAAAGATTTATTAGTCTTCCTCAGACTTGAACTATATGTTTCATAACATCCACACCCATAATGGTTATTGAAATGTGGAGAAACCCTCTCTTATATACAATGCCATTCCTAGGACCCTTGGAATGGCATTTTAATCCCAAGAATCAACATTTATAAAATGTGGTGTAAATCAGAAGAAAGTTTCAGAACAAAAGAAGATATAAAAAAATGTACTGAAAATATAAACACGGTATTGATTTCCAAAGTGCTTTGTTGATAATCATTGTCTGGAATACAATTAACCTGTTTTCACTAAACCAGCATATGGCGACTAATGAAATACAACCTTAGGCATTTGACTGATTATTTATACAAGTCTTCGTGTAATTATTTAGATTTTTTTACTGTAACCTTTCAGTTCTTATAAAGTCTTTAAAAATATTGTTGCCAGCCCAGTGATTCTTGTTAAACCTGGTTGCTGCACAGCAGAAGCCTAATTATCAAGGAACTCATTCACCGCTTAGTTCAATAGAGGCTTAGTTGGGTGCACCTGCAACCATCCTTGTCCTGCAGTGAAAACTAGCCATTCTTGCTGTATGGGAAGTATGCCACTAATCATAGGAAAGAACCCCAATATACACAATCTCACACACACACATATATAATATATATGTGTGTGTGTGTGTGTGTGTGTGTGTGTATAGTGTGCGTGTGTGCGCGCGCGCAAGTACAGTTTCTGTCAGACTTTCTGTTTTTATTTCATGCTTTAAGGCAGCACTCCCCACGTGTCATGATACTGTGAAATTATCTTTATGCCATTAGACGTAATCACAGAACAAGGCAAGGGAACATCGTTGAAGTTCGTGTTAAATTTATGTAACGTGACCTAATTTCTTTTATCGTTACTTTTGCTGAGTTAGATTCGAACATAACAGTGTACGTTGGACTTACAGATACAAAAAAAGATGTGATTATTGTTTTTTTTTTCGCCACCTTGCTAGTTTGATATCTTTATGATTGCTTGTATTAATTCGGTCACCATTCTAGCTCCAGCATATTGTGTAAGGGTATTAGTATGAACGATATTGATCTTAATTTTACTGATTGCCTGTCGACCTATTTGTTTTTCTTTTTCAGTCAGTGGCGATTATATCCTTTCAGTGATGGTAGCTTAAATGTTGTATCCTTTCTTTGCTTCATTTGACAAGGGAGGCTCAGTTGTTGTTAGTTGTTCTCGGCATTTGTTTCCAAGTTATCCCGTTGTTCAGAATATGTTCTTAATCATCATGAATGTCCTCTGCTTATTATATATTTTTTTTGAATTTCTTCTCTTCCTATTGATGTAGGTTTAAGTGTTGCTCTTTGTGGTTTGCGAGTCATTGTTCTGTAGTCTGTTTCCGCAAGGATGCCTTTGTTTTCAAGTCAGTAGGTTAAAAAGTACCCACTACTGTCACAGTTCTCTGTTCTTGTCTTTGATCCTTTTTCGTATTATTATTATTATTATTATTATTATTATTATTATTAATTATTATTATTATTATTATTATTATGTCCTTGCATTGGATAGTGATGTTATCTGTAGTTAGCCGTCCTATTAGTTCTTTGAAGTAGTGTCAAGATCCGCCTTTTTTCCAATAATCCAGTTATTTCGCAAAAGTGGTGCTGCTCATCCTTTTTGTCAATATTCCAAGTGATGCTGCTTTAGGGAGATGTTTGCTGTAGGACATATTCCAGCAGGCATTCAGATGGTTTGGAAACTGATTATTCTTTGTTCCATAAGTGTTACACGTTATATTAGTAAATAAGAGTCTTACAATTACTTTAGGAGATAGATTCAATAGTGCAATCAAGTATTTGAACTGCAGCGGTTAATACGGGATTTTTTCGGTATTGTGGATTCCTCAATTGAAATTTTCTATAATATTAATCTTTCAGCATTTATATGGGTGTATGAATATTCGTCACAACCAGTGACAGTGATGCAATCATTATAAAGTATCTTCGATCAAATGGACTTAACTGAATATGGACGGCAAGCAACTGGAACAATAGATGTTTTGAAGTAGATACCTCCCATAACCATCTTTGGCGGACCGTGAGTAGGCTCAGAACTGTGTATCAGGTATCTTTCCTATTTTGAAGGTTGGCATCAGTCGGATGCAGAAGTTTAGATTTCAAGAAAATCATGAAGAGTTATGGCATTTTTCTTTACCTTATCCGACTGGTCGGTGGTAGGTCGGGAAAAATCTGCATCAGCCAAGCGCCTACCTACGGGCTACACCTGTTCTTTCTTTCTTTCTTTCAGTTCACGGAATGCGCTAATATATACAAACACACACACACACACACACACAAACATATATATATATACATACACAGATACACCTACACGTATGCACGCGTCACAGGTTATCTCCGTGGATTTTATTATTGTTCGGCAGATAATACTTTGTATGCAATGCAAGTTGGTCGTGTAATCTCTTGTGACCCACATTCTCCTATTGGATTTAGACTTTAGGAAATGTACTATATTCCGGCGATTTACCACGATAGGTCTTTACATTAGCGCCAAATAATAACACTGATCACAATACTCGTTCTGTGTATAAATAAAAGCAAACTTCGCCGTCGCAGTGACTTTCATGTATAACGGAAAATAAACTTATTTTCAAGACATCGTTGGTGAGACATGCAAAGCGCGAGCAGTCCTCCTAATGGAGATGGGTGTCAGAAGTCAGAAACAAACACGGGTGTTAACTGTCGTCCCTGTCGCAGTTCCCTTTTGGACGCAATGCAAACGACACTCGTTTCCACGATAATGGGCTAGACACATGTTTATACATGTGTTGTTGATGGTCGTTACAATGGTCAAATTACACCAGTTCCTATGTGACAAAGTATCCACGTTCTGTTAAGGTGTCGTGTTCTCTCATTGCTCTCTCTCCACTGCTTGGCTGACTGCTTTTGTAGCTGCGCTGCTTTAGGGCAGTGCAAGGTTTTCCATCTACTATATATATATATATATATATATATATATATATATATATATATATATATATATATATATATATATTTACACACACACACACACACACGTATATTTGTATGTAATATCAACAACAAATTGTTCCTCTTAATCTCGGTTACACTCACCCCCTTTTTTACTGAATCAAGGATGAACCCTCTGTGCTGAAAGTTTCCACAATATTGAAAGCTCCAGTTCGTGCACAGAAGGATGGTCACCATAATGTTGAACTCACTATACGCACCTCCCCCTTACACGCGCTTCATTATTTCTTGGGTAAAAGGACGCTCCTGTTCGAATATCTTTTGGAATTACGCAGTATTTCCAAACATGTGTCATCTTCTATTCCCTTTACATTACCACGCCACCTCAAAACACACTGATCCATCAGTCGTTTTACCTACTTTAACCGTTTTAACACTATATGAATCAGAACTTTACTTTTCCCACACTTCCAGTCTTTCCCACTTCACGTCTACAATCCATACAATTCTTGTTAACAAAATCAGTATAGTTTTTAGTTTTCTCTAAAAGAAACTTATTGAGGTGGCTTTGTCTGTCCTTCCACACGCTTTCTGTCCGCCCTCAGATCTTAGAAACTACGGTGGCTAGAGGGCTGCAAATTGACCCTCCAATCGTCAAACATACCAAATTGCAGCCCTCTAGCCTCAGTAGTTTGTATTTTACTAAGGTCAAGGTTAGCCATGATCGTGCATCTGGCAACGCAAAAAGTCTCATGGGCCACGGCTCACACAGCAGTATACGTTGTACAGAAAACTCGACTGCGCCGAAGAAACTTCACCGCATTTTTTTACTTGCTTCTTTAGTGTTCAGTATCCAAGTTTCACTTCAGTAAATGGGAAGTAGTTCAGAAATCTCTTGATATATTTTTCTTTTATTTTGTCTAAGTGTCTACATGTATCATTATCTAACATATCTGCCAGAATATGATTAACTCTCAATAGTTTTTATTTACTCTCTCATTCTTACTCCTGCTCACATTTACTTTCATTTTTTCACCAACATTTTCAGCAGTTATTCTGTGCTCCATTTTCTCTTCTGTTTTACGTCACAAATCTGCACCTGCATTACTCAACCTCTCTCTGACTTCTCGAATCACTCCATCCATGAGGATGATTTATCAAAACTCACGGAGACACAACACCGTTATCTCGGCTCCACTTTACGACAAACAAACCATTCTCTTGTCTGCATATTCTTACGCTCTTGGTTCGCTCTCATATAACTTTTTTTTTTCCCTTAATTAATTTTGTGCTCGTGCACCCTCATGGCCCTCCATTTGTTATTTCTATGTCGATATAGTCTGATTTCGTCTTTTTCTTTTACTGTCGAACCTTTCGCACAACTATACTTAATAAATACGATCCACATACCATACTCAGTATCTAAATGTATATATATACAAACACGTATATGCTTGTTTGTGTCTATGCTTACACTTATAAGAGGGATGACATGTCATGGGATTTAATCTTATTATTCCATACTTTAGGATATATGTAAAGAATTCTGTCAGGTATTTGGTTGGATCCTGTAAAAAACGGGGGAGCATCAATCTATTCGTTGATATAAAGGGAGAGTATTGTATGCAGGAATAGGTATGTAGATGTACAATTTTTCTTATTTGTTCTGTTGCTTTTGGCTTAGCTCTTGTAAGTTACTTTTCAGTTGGAATAGTTTGTTAGGTAAGATCGGTATTCAATCATGCAATGTAGTTTGTAGGAGATTTTTGAGGAATTTATTGGCCTCTGTACGTAGTAATAATAATAATAATCGTACCCGTGCTGTGATTTGTATTGTGATGAGATTTACCTTGATTAGTTGTATGATCATTACTCACACGTTATACGTTATTCTTTGGATTCATTGTTTTATAAATCTTAGGATATAAACGACATTCAAGCAGTCTTTGAAAAATTATGATGTCGCATTCCGAAGAAGTGAATAAAAGATTATTGTTATAATATGTTAATAATGAAACATGTTGTGGTCAGTTCTAGTAATAGCAAAAAGCACTATTGTATTATTCATTATAAATAAATGTTTATGAGATGTCTATTTTTATTTGAATCGAATGAAATTGCAAAATATACAACAATTGGTAATGAACTTGATCTTTTCTTCTTAATTTCGAATTATTTCCATTAGATGAATTGACGAAGGAATTTGTTTTCCAATTAAGAACGTATTAAAATGAGTTTATCTTTCCCAATGGTAGTTATTTTCTGCCTGCGCCTTCCCCTAGTATCGGGGGTGGGGGGTGCCAGAGGC
>NC_061108.1:33042889-33095389 GCF_015104395.2 Macrobrachium nipponense
ACCTGTTCATTGGCCTCCTTGCGTTCTCCATGATAACTTCCACAAGGATTATCGAACTAATATCTTCCATCTCGACTCTTGCATTAAAGTTTGCCTCTTTTTTCATCTTCCATGTCCAGCAACCCCTCAAAATGCTCTGAATATGTTTCAGACAGCATCGATATGTGTGCAACTTTTATTCTGAAGGCCATTGTTCTTGGTATTAACTTCTTTTAAGAACAGTATTTTCCTTTTTTCTCTCTCTCTCTCACGTTCTTCTTGGCAACCTTAACAATTTTTTTTACGTGCATGCGCATAATTTTGTAGTATGTAATGTAATCGTACTTCAGGTAATCCTTTTCCTTCCCTAAACTTATCTTCTCCTAACCTGAGGACTTAATGTATTTTATTCCTCTTCCTGTCTGCTGTCCTTCTGATCTCGTCTCGGAGTTTTTCAAACCCTTAATCTCGTCTTTCCATTGACAATTCAATTTTTCCCCTAATATTTTCATCTTACTCCGTACAAAACTCATATTTCTTAAAAACATTTACAGCCACCTTTTTCACCCCTTCCAATATTAATTCATATCTGCTCTAACTTTGCCTCAATGTAATATTGGCGCAAGGGGTGCCATTGGTATGTATGTATGCATGTATATATATATATATATATATATATATATATATATATATAGTATATATATATAATAATATATATATATATATTATGTATAAAGCAATAGGATTTAGGGCCCAGTTTTCAAAAGATTATTTAGTATGAAGTTGATATATATATGTTTGTGTGTGTGTGTGTGTGTGTACAGAGAGAGAGAGAGAGAGAGAGAGAGAGAGAGAGAGAGAGAGAGAAAATGTCAGTCAACTTCCAATTACCAGTTGTTTATGTAACTTCGAAAGCAAATAATATGGGTGAGTAGTTCCCCATTACTTTCTGAGTAGAGTAGACAATGAAAAACCAATCAATCAGAGAGAAATCAGTTAGTAAATGTATAAGTTGCATAATAATATTGATGCACTAACATACAAATTGCAGTTAGAGTTAGAGTAAGGTTACTACCGTTTGTGAGAAGGAGGTAGGAGGGAGAGTTTAGGCACAGAGAGGGGAAACGCCAAGGGAAGAAAGAGGGTAGTGTTGGGGGTTGTGGACGTAGGAGAGAGAGAGAGGGAGAGAGTGAGTGAGTGAGAGAGAGTGATGGAGGGGGGGTAGGGCTCACAGTCAACTGGTTAGTACACTCGGTGACGTGGTGGTGGAAACATCCCCTCTCTCTCGGCTCTCCCAGACACACACAACACCTCCGTCCCCGCTCTTACACTTTGAAAACTTTCCCCTTTCTCGAGAAAATTTTAGTTTAAGACGCGGCTTTCCACATCACTTCTTTGTCATATTGAAGGCTCATTTTCACTCTTGAAGCCTTCTGTTCATTGGACGGGGAAGGATATTGTGCTGGTGTATTTTGTCCAGTCAACTTCAGAGAAGGAAGGAAGTCAACTCCGCAAGGAACCACAGAGACCTCAATGAGAGTTTGCCACTTCGCTAAGAGGGGACTTTATTTCATAGGTCTTGGTCGTTTCCCTCTGTTAGTTTGCTGTTCGTCTTCACCGTAGAAAATTCACGATGGAAAGCAGGAAGTGTCTCTCCCCATCCGACGTCGTGAATACGAACTTTTTCTATACTTTCTCCATCCGCTGAAAACTTTAGATTTTTTTTCTTGTTTCTTTTTTTTAAGTGTTATAACACGTGCCAGAGATCGTCTCTCGGTTTTGTGACACTTTTGCCTCTAAAGAAAAAAAGTGAGGAGAAAACAGGCGAGAGAACACAGCCCTCCTTTTGTATTCACCGCCAACTTGATGTCCTTCGTCGAGAGGAAATTTCTCGAGTTCGGAAAACACTAGACCCTCTGCGCTCTATCATTCAAGAGGTAATAGTCTGCGAAATAATATCTTGAGATCGCTGTTATTCCCCGTAGCAGAGAGAAATAGCCAGGCATTTCCGTGTTATCCGCAGGCCTTGTTTTGATTGATTGATACAAATCTGTAAACTGGCGTCAATTGGAATTCATGAGACGACCAGGGGCGGAAGTTAAGCAGATATTCAGTTGAGCACGACAGTGAAAGAAAAGGAAAATAAAATCTAACTTAGTCGTATGTGGCGTGTAAGGAGGCTGGGAAAAATTCAAATAATTGTACTGTTAAAAAATTAAGAATCGCTCCTAGCACCCAGTGTTTCTTTTTTTCCTTTTTAATAAATTTTTTTTGGACAATGGAAAATACATCAATCCATGTGAAAAGACCAACCGACTAGACAATATTGTAAAAAGAAACTATGGACTGTAGTTGCTTGCGTCCGCACGATATGCTGCTACTTGTCATGCGGAATTTGAGCTGGTTGGAAATGCTCGAAGCCACAAAGTAAATGAGCAAATGATTATATAGTCAGTAGATTAGTAGCGGAACAGTCCAGAGAAAAATAACTGCAGTTCAGTCGGAGAATTAAAATACACTCATGTATATAGATCCTTATTAGATATTTATATTTTTCTTAACGAGGAAAACTCTCCGTGTCGCCCCGAGTTGATGTGACCCAATCAAAAATGTCAAGATACCTGGGAATAACCTTGATAATCAAAATCTCTGTCTACACCGCTGATTCAGGTAAGAGCTCCCTTGCTTAGTTTTGCCTTTTGATTGGGTTCTGTTGGAGTTTTTTTGCTCAGGTTGAGTATCTCGGGCTTATGACAAGCTCTTGGCGATCCATTGTTTCTGTCAGTTTTCTTCCCGCTCTTCATTTTGTTGAAATAAGGAAACCTTTATGAGAATTAAAATTTATGTATATAACGTGCTTGTATGTGTGTGTGCGTGCTCGTAATATATATATATATATATATGTATATATATATATATATATATATATATATATATATATACATATATATATATATAATATATCTATATATATATATATATATTATATATATCCATATATATATATAATGTGTGTGTGCGCGCGTGTATTGATGTCCGATTATTGAAGTTAAGTACAAGTACTGGGTTCCCATTAACTCTTTAATTTACATAAACTTGCAGACTTCCTTTAACACCTCAATGACCTCACAATTTTTATCAAAACACAGTGTTCTGCGTTGCGAAAAAATATAATACGATTTCATGTGGAGCAACTCTTCTAATTTTCCTTATTCACAGAACACACCCAGATGGCATTGGGGTTTGCTTTGAGGGAAAATTAGGGGATGTTTGGAGCCTGAATTATCTCCTCGTCTTCGATGCCCTGAGAGGAGGTTTCAGTGTGCATATTCATTTACACACACAGACGCACAAACACGTGTATACATATATATATATATACACACATACACACACACACACATATATATATATATATATATGGTTTTTATATATATATATAATATATATTATATGGATGTAGAAATTATGTACCAATCGATTAGTGGGAGTAGCCCGCGTGCGAACCACGGACCTTTCAAATGGGAGTCTGTTCCACAAACACTTAGTCACATCAGATATTATGGCGGTTTTTCCGAACGATATGGACATTGATTTTTACATGTGTTGCCTTTGAAGGTCGTAGTCAAATATCGCTGGAAATATATTGTACTCCATGTGAGATGTATGTGACATTTTAATTTGAAATGATAAATTAAAATGCGATAGACTCATGCAACCTTGGTCTAAAAAGGCAGTTCATTGTTTTGTTAAGTGGACTCATTTTTCATACAGGAAGCTGCAAAGAGTGAGCTATACTTTATTTTTTTCTGAAAAATTATAGTGATATCTGAGTCGGGAGTTGAAAGCAAGCATCAGTAGTTATTTATTGCATTAATACCCCAATGTTTGTGAAGCCTTTAAAGGTAACCGAAAACTGGAACTTATAAGATTTTTTCTCAATCGACAAATGAAAACAAATTTTTTCCTCAAGGTTACCATTAAAAAAAAAAAAGGAAACAGGTTTTTACATCACAGAAGAGAAAGTCCGTTTGCGTTTTTTTTATCTATTTTCTTTTTAGGGACTGCAACAATTTAATTACTCTTTTGTCTAAGGTCTTAAACGCTTGCAAACCTAACTCGCAGACGCAAGGAAACAAAAAATAAGAGGTAGTCCTATAGGTCAGAGACCTCCAATCATAAAAGGTTAAATTCATCGATCAGTTAGATAATTGCTTCACCTTATTAGTGGCCAGTAGGTTTCGTTGGTGGAAACACATAGTAGACCATGTTTATTGGTAACGGAACTGTTTCTATAAAGTGATGGGTAATAATGTACAGAATAACCTCTTCCCTCCAAACTTCAAATAATTGTCCCATTCGTTTGGAAAATGTAAGATTCGGCGAAACCTTCCAACTTCGTACATTCATAGCCATTAACATCAAATTTGATTACATTCACTTTTACTTTATGAAAAATCTCTCGTGAGTAAAGAGGCAATACATCCGGTGCACTTATTCAGATGGGGAGTTTGTTAAAACATTCACAACCACACGCGCACACAAAGCAGGTTATCCACGATCCTGCAAGTAAATTATGAGCGTGGCACTGACCATTTTGGTATTTTTTCCCTGAAATTTCTGTCTCATCAGCAGCGCCTATGGGGTAACGCAGTTATCTTACTCACACACAGACACAGACACAAACATATATATGTGTGTGTATATGATATGTAATATATAAATATATATATATAAATAAATATAGATATATATTATAATAAATATAATATATATATATATATATTCATATACGAATTTTGTGTGCAATATGAGGGCCTGCTTGTTAGTAATAAGTACTTCGAATTGTGGAATTGTAGGTATTGGGTTAGCATCGTAAACCATTTCAGCCAAGCAGCAATTACCTATATAGAACCTCTTGAAACAGGGCAGGGCTCGGATGATCTACTATGGAGGGATGGAGCTCTTGTTGGCAACAGGGGTCTTAGCTCTTCTGCTTGGGGAATCCAAATCCCTTTGTAATTATTGTTGTATACCTAATTTACCGGCGCGTTTTAATTGAAGCTTCAAATCACATTTAAATGGCTCATTACGGGGATCTTTTGAGTTCCTTCTCTTTCTCTCGGATCTTCATTTATGCAGACTTTTCTATCATGTCCGTGGTTATTCTTCATATCTCTTTGAAATTACTATGATGAATTACAGCAGTAGCATTATAACTGTTTCCAGTATACTCTCTCTCTCTCTCTCTCTCTCTCTCATCTTTAGATATACGAGTTGTGAATTCATTCGAAATATATGGTCACAATTGAAATTGCTAGCGAGTGACTTGTGTAATAGGACTCTTCTCGTGTTCTTTTTTCCTCTCGAATTTTAGTTTATGCTTTTAGATTGAATATCCCAGGTTTTCCTGTCTTTTATTCCTAGCTATCACTCTTTCTGCTCCTTTCTCTCTTTTTTTTCGTTGCATGCAAATACTGTAGGTACGTTTACGATTTTGTTTCAGGCTGGAGGTCCACCTTTTACCAAAGCTATTTTTAGAGTTGAGATGGTTTTGACATTTTTTCGGTAAACTGTGAGTTTGAGAGGCAGTTTTCCTTGTAGGAAAGTAAACATTTTTGGCGTGTCGGTTTTCCTCGTGAAACTGTTATTTCCTTTAGTTCCATTATATATATATATATATATATATATATATATATATATAATATATACTATATATATATATATATATATATATGTATGTATATTTGTATGTGTGCGTAGCATCTGTATGTATGTATTTATGTATGTATATATGTGTGTGTATATATATATATATAATATATATATATATATATATATATATTAATATATATATAATATTTATATATTAATATACACACACATTTATATACACTATTAGATGCATATTTTCCGTGTATAAAAGATTAAGTAAAATTTACGAAGAATGAAAGTGAAATTTGTTTTCCTTTCGAATTTTGAAAAGAGATGGAAAAGTTTTGTGGAAAAATAGAAAGACAAGAGAATTACCTCTACAGGCATAAAGTTCAAAACATATATAATTTTTTTTTTTCAATATTAGAACGTGCATCGGAGAAAAGGAGAAACATGTTCTGTCCGATGTAAAAGAAAAAATAAAAACGGAAAGTTCATTATGGAAAGATTTGTTGAATTCGCGATTTTCTTTACATAAAAATCTCCTTTGTACCCTGTTATATAATTAGACATTGCCACTCACTGTAATTGCAGATTTAAACGACGTCCTTATACCCCTTTTGTAAAATTATCTCATGGCCACTTGTCCGACCTTTTATTACCTATTGCTTATGAAAATAATAAATTTAGAGAGAGAGAGAGAGAGAGGAGAGAGAGAGAGAGAGAGAGAGAGATCTTTGTAGATAGATCCAGAGTGTATGCTGCTTTGTATCCTTTATATATTTTTGTAGAATGCAATTTGAAAACCGAATCAGTGAAGATTTTCTCTCTCTCTCTCTCTCTCTCTCTCTCTCTCTCTCTCTCTCTCTCTCTCCTGTTGTTGCCAGTCAGGTAGTCCTAAAACTGCTTCGTCATTGAAACCTTTAGCTTGTCCGTTGTGCCACTTTAAATTCTAACTGTTACAGAGTTCAGTTAGTCAGAATTGAGATACATTCATAATCAAACGAGTGACACTGATCGCTTTCATTCGATAACAATCTTATCGTATGTGAAGGTGAGCTCGCGTCAAGTCACCGATGGCGAATTCTTTCGTCTAAAGGCGAAGGGATTGTGTTGGGGGAAGAGGGGGAGGAGGGGCGAGAGAAAATAAAAGGTAAAAGAAGGGAGACTTCATGTTTTTTAAATGAACTTGTGCTGTTGTTCCAAGATGTGTTTTTATTTTTTTGGGGGTGAATTTTTTCTCTCTCTGGTATAGCGTGTTCTTTTGACAGAAAATATTCAAATCCTTGCCACGGTGACAAGCGTGCTCTTTTGAACCCGAGGTGGGGTCGACCATTTGGTTGATGAAGGGAAATTTTGCTCAGGTGAAGGAAAACAACTTTGCAAAATTAAAGGTTATTTCTTGATTACAGTAAGAGCTGAAGTGATGGTGTGTAACGAGCATATCAGTTATTAGAATGAAAGAGTTATTTTCACTTAAGATGAGCTATTTTTTGTATATTGTTTAAAGGTGAAAGTGTTCTTTTGGTTAAAGATGAGATGAACATGTTCTCTTGATTAAAGTTGAGCGAGCTGTTTTGATTAAAGATGCGCGTGATCTGTTAAGTTGGAAACAACGAGTTCCCTTTGTTAAAAAATAGTCTGTTTATTCTTTTTATGTCGGAAATGGGTTGGTTCTTTCTGTCATGGTGAGTGCGTGGCCCATCGTAGAATTACGAGTCCGCATTAATCTATTTTGGTAAAATATACAGTTGATTCACTTACAGGTCCGAGAAATTGATTTCAGTGTTTTCCCAATGTTTTCTCCCCTTTTTTTTATGGCAAGTCGTTTCGGCTGAAGTGAAGCAATATCCTTAGGCCAATATGCTGTGCAGGTGTTCCTTTTGCGGAAGTGAAGCGGCTTAAGTATCCTGACCTGAAGTAGCCCATTTATTTTCTTTTCGTTATGTAAAGGAGAAGCGTCTTCTCGCTACTGTGGTTGTTTTACTTCTTTTCTGTTGAACTTTGAGGTAAAAATGTCAAAACTTCATTATTTGAAAATAACTTCAGTAGAGCACATCTTGTGGAAATTGCGTCGCAACAAACCTTCCAAAAATCGTCATATGTTTTGTAATTTTTGTGTTGCCTGAGCCCCCTTCGCTATCGTTCGTTTCAACACATTTAATATTAATTTAGACATTTTTTCCATTAACTGGTTTGAAAATAAAGACGTATATGTATATAAGTATGTATGTATCTATGTTGTTTAGTAATGGCAGACATAGACCCGACGACATTCCAAGTTTTTTAAGCAACCGGTAACAGTGTTGTTGATAAGAGTTTTAGTGGGCATAAACCTGTCTTAAGTGGCGTTCGCAAGTTAATTCTTTGGGATCTTTGTTATTTTTAGTATTCCCTACTTAGTGACGAGATTGTTATTCTGGAAAATAATAGTATATAAAATGCAGACAGTCCTACTCATATTCCATTATTGATCCCTTACTCACGAGAAGTAGTATACACACAATGATATGTATTTTTAAAATCCGTAATCCAAAGTAATTTCGGATGCACTATCAGAATTGAGTTTCGTAACCTGAGATTTACAAAACTTCATTGAGAGTAATTTTGAAATCATCAGTAGCAAGAAGGGTTTGAAGGCCCTGCAAAAATTTGTATATGAATACAATGAAGTAATCTACTACGGCTTTCCGATGTATATTTCAACAAATAATTACTTTGTTTTGGGATACGGATACAGGGAATACGGCAGTTGCTACGTATTTCAAATACAAACAACCACAACAATAAATAATAATAATAATAATAATAATAATAATAATAATAATAATAATAATAATAATAATAATAATAATAATAATAACAATAGTAATGATAATAATAATTCAATTGACAAAATCAAGAAGAAAGTATCACTCATTGATGTCGCAATACCATGGGACACCAGAGTTGAAGAGAAAGAAAGGGGAAAAAATGGATAAGTATCAAGACCTGAAAATAGAAATAAGAAGGATATGGGATATGCTAGTGGAAATTGTATTCATAATCATTGGAACACTAGGCACGATCCCAAGATCTCTGAAAAGGAATCTGGAAAAACTAGAGGCTGAAGTAACTCCAGGACTCATGCAGAAGAGTGTGATCCTAGTAAGAAAAGTGATGGACTCCTAAGGAGGCAGGATGCAACCTGGAACCCCACACTATAAATACCACCCAGTCGAATTGGAGGACTATGATAGGCCTAAAAGGAAAAAAAAATAGTGTACTTTAAGGTCCACAATAATATATCGGATGGTAGCAGTAGTCAAATTTGATAAAACTATACAAAAGCTTTCGGACCCTTCGCTGGGTTCAGCTTCAGTCGAATAGATAAATTTAACATGAAATGCATAGAGGTAAACTCAAGAAAAAGACGTAGAGAATGGCTGCCCCCGCCAATCAGATAGATCTCCAACGGACACGGCGATGAAGACAGTGGTCAATGGCCCAACGAGGTCATTTCCTCTCCCCTGTTGTTATATCTGGCTGCTATCCTGCTGGATCGCCGTACGGGCTGACGTGATGTTGCAAGTAATGCCTCATGAGGAGGAGTGAAAGTAATGCCTCATCAGGAGGAGTCGAAGGTGCAATTGGTAAAGACAGACGCAGAGGCAGCGTTAGGAGTGGGAAAAACAGAGCCTGTACTAAAATTAAAATCTTTAACATGACTATGTAAAAATTAACAATCGACGTGTTACCTTTGAAGGACTCTCCCAAGTTGATGGCGCCGCCAGTAGACCACTTTCTTCATCACCGTGTCCGTTGGAGATCTGACTGCCTGGGGCAGCCACTCTTGGCGTCTTTGTCTAGAGTTTAACTCGATGCATTTTCGGTTAATTTATTCATTCGACTGAAGATGAACCCAGGAAAGGGTATAGTTTTATAAAGTTTTACCACTGCTACCATCAGAACATTACTTGTGCCCTCGTATTTGAGATTTCTACCCAATAATAATAATAATAATAATAATAATAATAATAATAATAATAATAATAATAATAATAATAATAATAATTTCAAACGCAACTTTTATGAATATTTATTAAAAACAAACTTGTTAATGCGATGTGGCCCAAATATAAGTTAAATTGACTGTATATCTCGCACTATGTTCTGTATTCTTTTTTCATACTTTGAACTCTACCATTTCCGTTGTTTGGATGTGTGTGTTTAGGCCTCCTCTGTTCGTGGAAATGAAACATGGCCTATTTTAGGCCTATAATCTTGCTTCATAAGCAGCTCATAAAAGTTTGAAATGATTTCAATAGATATGTGGCCATGAGTTGCACTTCTTTGGTTCTGAAGGCTTGGGATAAGGCCCGTTGAATATTATAAAGGTAAGTGTTTGATTCTCATGTAGATTTGCTTTGTAAAAAAAAGTTAGATTTCTTAGTGACTTGACAAGAAAAAAAAACTGTTTCCATTTATAGAGAAAACAATTTATATAACGATTTATTCTTCAAATTAACAGTGTAAATTGTTGCTAAGATTTCGGAATTTTATTTTATTGTGTAAAAGGTCTGAAGGTTTACTTGTATGAGGTTGGAATATTCTTTTATTGATAACAAATTGTGGGGCGATTTCCTTAAAACGTATCGATCGCGCGGTTTAATCATGACCCTCGTCACGCAGGTATTCAGTT
The DNA here is from genome assembly GCF_015104395.2 of Macrobrachium nipponense. Lineage (NCBI taxonomy): Eukaryota > Metazoa > Arthropoda > Malacostraca > Decapoda > Palaemonidae > Macrobrachium > Macrobrachium nipponense. The sequence goes on from NC_061108.1 coordinate 33,053,205, forward strand.
TTATTTTGAGCTGAGGGAGGACTGAAAAGGCAGTACTCCCCTCTCTCGACGTCCATCACTGCCCTATTATGGATTTTAGAAATTTCTTAAATCAAGATCTTTGATGTTGGGGGAGGAGGTGAGGGAGCCGATCTCGGTGGAGATTATGATACTCTGATTGAATTGTTTTGTCAGAGGGAAAAGGTGAAGAAAGGAAGAATGAGAGAGAGAGAGAGAGAGAGAGAGAGAGAGACGAGAGAGAGATGGGGGGGGGGGGGGGGTCGAGTCGGCATCATAGGAAAGGAATTGGGCTTAGGTACGGTGAAATGTATATTACCGTATGTTTAAATGTATGCTTTGAAAATATTTCTGTTTACTCTATATTTCTGTTTGCTCTGTTCATATACAAAATTTTAATGCATGCACAAGTACGTTTGTCGGCAAGAAAATTGAAACTATTTTCACCGAATATTTTCAGCCTTAATTAAATGAGTGGACGGGCTGTATTTCTCAATCTGAGAAATTGTTACGTTTGGTTGGAGAAGACCTGTCATTGTGTGTCACGGCAGCATCATTATGATAATGGCATTATTTGTGGATCTCTGTAAGGATCATTGAGATGCAGACGTAATCTGGGAAACCATATTAAGCATCTGTAAGTGACATTAGTCTGTCGAAAATTGGCCCAGCTTTCAAACCAGAAATGATGTGATTTGTGACGGAAGCAGTATAAAGAATTCACTCAGCAGTCTTCCCAGCTATAAGTTAGTACAAGCACATGCTGGATAGGTGTGAGGCAAAAAAAAAAAAAAAAAAAAAAAAAATATATATATATATATATATATATATATAAAATTCGATTGGATCTTATATTTCTCCTTCTCTTATATATATATATTAGTGAGATATAATTTAGGAGAGAGAGAGAGAGAGAGAGAGAGAGAGAGAGAGAGAGAGAGCTAAAATGAAGTAAAACCATTACATTCACTGTGGTATACTAGTTAAAGACATAACAAACTATGCCTATACTTAAAGAATAATGCTGGATATGAAGTGATACTGGAATTAGTTTAAGTAAATAGTTGCATAACTTAGTTACATAAATTTATTACTTGTTTATGAATTTTGTTTTTGGAGGGGGTATGTGATTTTTACCATCTGTTATTGCAAATGTACGCAGAGTAGCAAATTTAAAATCAATTAATAGGAAACATTGTTGTCTATGCTCTAAACATCGTATGAAAGTAAATGTTTGCGTTTTCTACTGTTTTTAGATATTAGATTTTTTTATACATTTTAAGAAGGCGAATTTTTGCGATGTATATTTGTTTGATTGACGCAAAATGTTCATAATAAACCAAGAAAACGTTTCATGCATATGTTACTGTACTTATTGAAAATTTATCTCTATGCCGGATTCCAGAGGTTTCAGTGATATTCTTGTTTTTAGGAATTTAACATCTGTATGGTCAGTTGTACTAGGATCTCCATGATTGGGAATTGAATTATTACGAAATTCCATGTCAAGCTTTTAATAGTCAAATTTAAAATAGTCTAAGTGTTAAAAGCGCGGGGCTAGAACAAATCAACAGGGATGTTATAGGAATTGTTTTTTGTTTTCCCTTTTTGTAAGGATATGACAGAGTCCAATTTAATGAAATCATAAACGAGATTATTTTTATGTTGGCAAAGGTTCAGATAAACTGGATAATTGGCTTGTGAAATATATTATCAAACAGTTCAGTTATGCAACTGACTTTCAACTTTATTTTTTCGAACGAAACAACATATGCTGCAATATTTAGCTTTCGACTGTTTGCTTGTTTGGTTTGTGCTCTTTGGATGTTTGTTTTTACTGATATTTATTTTGACATTCATTTTTCGAAGACGTCCTTGGTGAATTGGACTGATGATGTTTAAGTTACACATTTACGAGACCTCGAGGTTTGATGATTTCACTATTTCTTGCAAAGTTTTGCAGTAGGTTTAATGATCTGCTTTTTTTATTCGTATGTGTAAATATGAAAATTTTCAGAGAATTCGTGAAATCACCAAGTTGCTTATAGATATTTGATTCCCGTGGTGATAGTGCTAAAGACGGTGAAAAATTGTAGATGAATCACTGTTTCGCCGTGTTTAATAGAGTCCATTAGGGATCAAATGTCCCGAGTTGAATTTGTAGTTTCACAAATTCTCTGAAAATTTCAGGAATTTCGTGAATTTCCTGGTTTCACAATCTTGCAGTAATACTTACACATGCATATATATATATATATATATATATATATATATATATATATATATATATATATATATATATATATATATATATATATATATTCCCTAAACTATGAAGTACATACAGACATAAAGTTATGATGTTGGAGTTCCCAAGTCAATAAATGTAGAAAGCAGCGAGTAAAAACGAAAATGTGAAATACTGACATTCTGACAGCGTGAACTAATCAGAAAAATTGGAATAAACTTGGTCCTAATCATTACGTGAAATACATTGGTAAATCTCCTGCAGTCTTTCCGCTCTTGTGATTAGAGCGATAATTATTTTTCCTGGAAAAAGAGGTTGTATGTCATCTGGTCCCCAATAAAATTCGTGTTATATAATTATAATATAACGTGTTTATGATTTATTTGGTAATGGGAGTTAAAGGAGATTATCCGTTGCTGTTAGCAATTCATACACACGTTGATGCGTTTTATGAATATTTTGCCCATTTAAACGAAATCACTCTTTAGTATGTGTTTGATTTTACAAGTTACACAGGTCAAGAGCTACGTTAGTCACATTCATCATACTTGGTAACCGTGCCAGTCGTAATTATTCATGAGGACTTGAAGGACTTGGCAGGAGGCACCGAATTGTGTCACTGTCTCTTACAACTCAGTTCCCTCGAGGATAGAAAGTTGTTCCACGCACTTTTATATAAAGACTTGTGTAACTTTCTCGTCGTTTCGCGGCGAAAGTACTATGTGCGGAGCCTTTCACTACTTGATAGCGGTTTTCCCGAAGTTTGATTATCTCCCCGGAAGTTGCAAGTTTTCTCTTTCCCAGGTCCTTGAAATAACAGCGATACTTTCGTTACCACCATGCGCAAGTTCCCGAGACTTTTCTTCAACATTTCATGTACGTTTTTTTTTTTTTTTTTTTAGTTTTGTCAGTTTATTACATACGGGTATTTAGATGTATTTTGTTTCGCTAAAGACACATATAGTGTTTGTCTATTGTTATTTGTATAATTATTGAGTTATATAAACATATAGTGTTTGTCTATTATTATTTCTATAATTATTGAGCTATAGAAATATAGAGTGTGTCGTGTATTGTTTCCATACTAATTAAACTCGGGATTTCGATTTTTTTTAATATTACTTATATTATTATTGTTCCTAATAACTTTGATAACGTTTCCTTTAATTGTTGAAATGAAAGGTATTCAATGGCCACAGGCTACTATTCTGCCATAATTCTTTCATGAAACCGGCCTTGACTAATGAGTAAATGCGCGGAAATTGTTCCAAATTAATTAGGAAATATTATTTATATATTGCATGTCTTCTTTTAAATGATAATAAAGATATCAACAATACCTCCAGAAAGCTTTGATGTGTTTGTTGAATCAACACAGCCCACATGTTTCTAAATCAGCTTCAAGAGATTCCTCATTTAGCCAGTTTGTTTTACCGAGCGATTGAAAGAAGCCACAGATTAAAAGGTGTTTTAGGCCGTAAAAGTGTTGACCGAATTAGTTATGCAATGCGATAGTATATCTCAATTATTGATCACGTGAAAAGACATGATTGAATACTGCGAACATACACAGAAATACCCCACAAACAGGCACACGCATATTATATATATATATATATATATATATATATATATATATATATATATATATATATATATATATATATATATGTGTGTGTGTGTGTGTGTGTGTGTGTGTGTGTGTGTGCATTATAGAGATACATAATTTTTCGGCATAACTTACTTGAATTCTTACCTAATAAAACGGGATGCCCACTTTTAGGGACAATAATGAGACAGATGCAGAAACAAAAAGCTGAAAGCGGTTGAGAATCTTTTAATTAAATATGTGCATTGTATGTAGACTGTAGTGAAGGTTTGTTATTGCATTTAATAATTATCGCCTGTATATTTGCAACGCAAATTTCCATGTTTGTCACTGACTTATATTGAAATCAGATTACTGAGATAATAGTATCTGGGTTTCCTCTGTGGTTCATTTTAGGGGCAGTCATAATGTAATTAGGGTATTTCGAATTTTAAGGTTGTGGTGCCTTAAGATTTTGCACGATTTCGTCTGACTTTACCTTAAAAAAAAAGAAGAACAGCTGTAAGTTCGTGGGAGTAGAATAGAAAATGAACAAAGCGAGAGACAAGACTTACCACAAACTAGACGCCAGCTCATCTGATATGTCGGAAATTCAAATCTATATCCAACCCTCACTTATCAACATAGTAAAGTTCCTAAAATCAACGATGGATGATTTCAGTTCTACAATAATGTTTTCCTTTTCACAATGTTCCATTTCACTTCGTTTTAAGTATTATTCATTCTTTTCCATTCATAGATTCCGTATTTGTATCTTGATTTTACCCTTTGAATGGATTTATCAGTTCTCCTTGCTGGGCGTAGGAGGAAATGACAAAATGTTTATCAAGGCAAACTCGGGAGAGGAAAAGGAGTATGGTACTCTTTGGGGGGGCGGGGACGAGGGGGGATAATCTAAATATTTTTTTAGGGAGCCCAAGAACACAAATATGGTAACGAACGTGTCAATTTACACAATTTACAAAGCACCTAATTGTTATTTGATTTTCATTAACATAACAGCATAGACATAAACTGAAATGAGGCCGTATGTCACCATAAAAGCCTCTTAAGTTTGGTAATTTTTTAGATGGCATGTAATTATGAAATATCACAGGGGATATTGGCAGTGACAATTTCCATCAAAGGTAATATGCCCATGAAGCATCTCTTTGATATTTTCAAAGGCACCGAACCTGTGATCTTCAAGAATGTCTTAGGCCCCCCCCCCCTCTCTCTCTCTCTCTCTCTCTCTCTCTCTCTCTCTCTCTCTCTCTCTCTCTCAATATGCGAATGCATAAAAACTTTTGTCAATATGCGAATGCATAAAAACTTTTGAAATATAACTACAATTCATTAATTAGGCAATTGGTATGTCACTTAGTTTTTATTTTATATTACCAAAATAATTTGCTTTTCAAGGTATTATTTTTCGTTTTATTATTGTTATCCTTCCCTTATTTCCGGCTCAGAACTATGAAGTATCTCACCTGTTTTCGTTTGTTCACACCTGTTGACGTAATTTGGTTTTTTGTAACAGTCAACGTTTTTCCCTTTTTTCTCTCGTGTTTACGTATTCTAGTCATCTCTTTCGTTTTTGCCGCCCTTTACTATCTCTTTTCTGTACGTGTTACTTCTTTCCAAGCCTTTTTTCCTAATATTTTTTCATCTGCCCGACGAAAATATCTTTAATCGTGGAAGTGTCTTTGTCGTTCTCCTCGGCTGACTGTTTGTCTGTTTTTGATTAGTCAAGCTTTCGTATATAGATACGAAAGTCTTTATGCTTCGCGACCTATGTGAAGTCATCATGATGAAGAGCCAGTAACGGTCGCTTTGTCATAATATCTCTCCTTTCTTACATCTCTCGTGACATTTTAATGACATTTCATTTCTTTCGTGTCTTACATCATTATTTTGATGTTGCCACAAAACCTTTCATATATATCTTGCAATTGAGAAACCAAGTCATTGCCTACTTGAATTTCAGAATATGTCATATATGCCACTCTTTTTGTCATTGTTTTAGCAAACCAGCAGACTTTCTCTCATTTGGCCCATCGTACGTCGTTTCTGCCTTTTTATGTTCTTAAATATCGATGCCAATGGAAAGGGTAGCCTGGGTAGCCTGATACCCTTATATACCAAGGCAATTAAAAGGCAAAAGCATAAGAATACAATAGACCTCCTTCCCAATGGCCAAGTCTGTATCGGAAGCAGGAAGAAAATTCCAAAGCTTGGTAGCCTCTTGTGGCATTTGAACCTGTACTACGTCAGCTAATTTGGTATCAAGCATTTTCGTCTCCAAAATAGTCTGTCGAACCCATAAGTGAAAGATTCCCTTCGCCATATATCGAACTTTCTGTCTCCAATTTGTTTTTCATTAACTCCTTATTGTATTCACAGAGGCTCAAATCCATTCCAGGGGATGAAGGAGCAGAAAGCCTGTTATTGACCTTATTAATCGTATATCACAAATTCCGTATGTAGCATACTCCTCTCAGTTTATATGCTTTTATTTATGCAGACCTCTTGATCTCTACATATTATGTCGGTATAGACTCCCCGTTTTCTGTAAGATTGAACTAGTGTTTTTTTATATAAAGTGGTAAATATGTATATTATATACATATACACATATATGTGTATATATAATATATTTACCACTTTATATAAAACAACACTAGTTCAATCACGTATATATAACATATATACATACATACATACATACACACACACAGATATATGTGTGTGTGTGTGTGCACGTGTACGTGTGCGTGTACGTGTGTGAGAGAGAGAGATTAAGCCTGTTTTCCAAATTTTTCTTGTGAAAGATGTACGGGTAACAGAAGGGAAATTAAGAATGTTTGTTCAGGTTAAGTCAACAACCTGTCAAGAAAACGACACTTAAACTTCCTCAAAGAGGCAGAGTAAGAAAAAAAAGACATCTTGGCTGAGCGCGACGCCACCTTGCGAAAGAACAGTTAATGGCGTAAAACTTCCATTACTTACCAACATGACTTTGTCTCCCACTCTTGCAAATTACTTTGCCTCCCACTCCTGCAAACTGGTTTCATTTGTTTCAATTGCACCTCTCTCTCTCTCTCTCTCTCTCTCTCTCTCTCTCTCTCTCTCTCTCTCTCTCTCTCTCTCTCGTCAAGAGCCAATTTCTTGTACCCTTGCAGTTCAGGAGTTTTGTTGCACCAGTTTTACAATTTTTGGGTCTGCTGATTACTTCATGTCCTGTCAATTTCTTGAGGCCTTCAGTCCCATGCCGTATAGATGTGCTATAATGTTTATAATTTATACTTCTTTTCATCTCTCTCTCTCTCTCTCTCTCTCTCTCTCTCTCTCTCTCTCTCTCTCTCTCTCTCTCTCTCTAAGGTAGGATTTTGAGAACCTAAGAAATTTTGAGAAATCGGCAAAGTTTGCTTCCGACAAAATGTTTACAAACTGTAAGTTTTCGAAATATTTAAAACTTGTAATTAGAATCCAGACAGGAAACTTTTTTGAGTTAGTATCTAATTAAAAGTAGAGGAGAACGAGCAAAAAGTTGGTAGTAAATTCCGAGTACACAACTGTTGACAACTAACCCCAGGATCCTAAGATTCATTATTAATAATAATAAGTCGTACTACCTCTAATAGAACTACTACTATTTCTACGTTAATGATGGTAGTAACGATTTCTTTATTACCATTTTTAGTCATATACGTAAAAGGAAGACGAACGAGTGGAAGTGTTCATGGCAAAGTTATAAAGTAGATATCATCAGTATTTAAGTAAGAAGCATACATTCAGTATTCTGTCTGTACATTTGGGAAAGAGAGACTAATTGTAAGAAATTTTTGTGCAGTATGTCAGCAAGCTTACCTATTAGTTTGATTGTTATTCTTTTTTACACAAATAAGATTTATGAATAATTTTTCAGTTTTCCTTGTTTGGCAAAAATGCTGATTCACTCAAATATTTTGTGTGGAAAGAGGAAATGGATATGTGGGCGTCATTAGGTTGACCCATAAATGTTAGCATGAAAGGTCCTGAGTATATAGGTATGCAATGAGTCTGCATTCATCCTTCAGTAGTTCGTTGTAATAGAAATGTGATTTTTTTTAATTATATCCCGTAGGGGTGTAATGTCGTCAATGCCCCACATGCGGTGCACTGTAGGCATTACTTAAGGTTTTTTGCAGCGTGCCTTCGGCCCCTAGCTGCAACACTTTTCGTTCCTTTTGCTGTACCTCCTTTCATATTCACTTTCCACCCTCTCCTAACAATTGATTCATAGTGCACTGCGAGGTTTTCCTCCTGTTACACCTTTCAAATTTTTTACTGTCAATTTCCGTTTCAGCGCTGAATGACCTTATAGATCCCAGTGCGTGACCTTTTGCCTAAATTCTATATTCAGTTCAATTCTATATTCAATTTGAATTATATTCCTTTAGGAGAGAACGTTAATGATGGAAACGTGTGCATATGTTTCTGTTATTTTGTGAATGCATCTTCAAAATCATTGTTGTCAAAGTCATAGGGAAGCAGAAACAGAGTTCGTGTATTTTTGTGAACATGTGCGTATTGAATTATTATGGTTATTTCACATATATTTATGTGTTCGTTCGTGTGTTCCTCTTGCATACTTTGCATAAAAAAAACCGGAGTCCTCAACTTTATACACCTCAGGAAAATAAATGAAAAAAGCGGGGCCTAGTAAGTGTGTAATTATAATACATAAAGCAGTGAATGAGGTCATAGTGGAGAATTTTCATCCGTTGATAAGAGTAAAGAGAAACCCTTCTAGCAAGAAGAGGTCCCTTGAGAATAATTACCCGCGGGTACCACGCCACGTGGCGTCCTTTTAGTACCCGATAACCGACCCACCAGACATTAAAAAGGCCGGAGATGATAAGATTTCTTTGTGTGTATGTGTGCTTGTGTCGTTATAAATCATGAAGCTTACAAAAAATACTTTTTGCGTAGTACAATCTCTCACCCTGTCTTCTGTCCGCCGTGAAAAATAATATAGGCTCGACGGTAGTAAGATTCTCTCTCTCTCTCTCTCTCTCTCTCTCTCTCTCTCTCTCTCGTAAGTGAAAAGAAAATGATATCTTCGCAGAAACCACCATTTAACCAATTGTTGGATCAGTTATATGAAACGGATGGCAGGCTTTAATTCGAATGAGATCTGCCGTAAGTAATTGGGATTCGTATTGGAGGAAATATGTCCTCCTGATTGCATGGCAGTGTTTGCATGGGGGTAATTTTGCATTGGCTAACATTCACCGAATGCCCAGAATTCATTTTAAGTAACGGAATTCACTTGCCTGACAGAATTCGTTCGCGAATGCGGTAAACTGCTGGGCGTTCCCTTTAGACACGGGAATGAATCTCTTTTATCCTTCTTTCTAGTTTTGTTTATATTTGCTTTCCTTTTAGAGTATCCTATACATTTAGTGATGTTCTTTAATTGAGTTGGCATTCCGTTTTTCTTTTATTTTTATTTCATTTCTTTTTTCTCTCCTTTGAACTCTTAATTGAATTCGCCTGTTCTGTATTCTCCTCAGATGATTGCTATTTTTATTCAGGGTCCAAATTGAAAGAGCATTTTTTTTCTCTCAATTTTCATGGTTGCATTTGTTTCGTATATGAATTCATATCACTCAAATCCTACGGAAAGTCTATGTTTTTTTTTTTTCTGTACGCCAGCTACATCAATAGATAATCAGTGTCGAATCGGCCAAGTTTTTGTTGGCAATCTCCAATGCAACTGGAATGAAGTTGTGGTTTTCCTTGGGTCATGTGTAATATTGTTTTAGTCAGATTAGTTGTTTGTGAATTTTCATCTTTTGTTGTGAACCACATATGTTTTTCTACCATGTTTATAAGACATTTTTATGTGTTAACTGTGATCTTTTGAGCAAACAATGTTAATATTTGCATTTTATTAAAATATTTTGGATAGTATGGTTAGTATTTCGTGATTATTTCTCGTGTTAGTATTCCATTGTTACAGTCGATGACGGCGCCATAATCAACGTTTAATTTTCTTGAAATGTTGTTGACTTTCTGTGTAAATGATTTATGTTTTGGTGAAAGGAAAAGAGTTCTGTCAATTTTTCTTTCGAAAAAAGGGGTCTTGCTCGGAATAGAGGACACCTATTTTTCTATTGCTGACACTTTTTCGAGTAGAGTGGTAATTAGATGCATGTATGTTGATTTGTTCAGAAGTGCAGACGGTCAGTGAGGACTGAGTTAACTTCAGGAATGCATGAGACGGAAAGTTGAGGACGTCAGATGAGACCAGACACACAATGAATAGACAAAAGCAAAAATATACTTGTGAAATTATCGGTGAGGAGATGAAGAACACAAAGCAGAACGTGAGTTTGAACGAACGAATCTCAAAGAGACATGAGAGAATATTGGCAAAAAACAGGAGGAGGATGTTGATAGAGTTCCTGTGTTCAGGGAGGGACATTGGTGTTAGAGTTGTACATAAAATTAATAGTGAAATTGCCTTCAGTGAAAAGTAAACGAGGAAAACACATGTTGAAGTAGAAGTGGGTCAGTGGTAACATCAGAAGACGAAAGATTACTTTGGGTTGATCATTATTATGAGGTCGAGAATAAAGCGGATGAATGTACTACTAGATGAATGAACAGTTTTTTATTGGAACTAGAACTAAACGTAATATATGAGATCAATGAGCTATGATGGAATCATTATTGAGGTAATTTCAGCAAATTGAAGGGTACCTGCATACGAAGTACTATGGAGTGTATTGCGTAATGTGGAATGATGATTGTGGTTTCAATGACTTGGGAAAGGTAAAGAAAAAAAAGTGCCAACAATAGTTGTTATCCTTTACACCGGTTGAGATTGACAATTTTCAACATGAATATTCTCAGTAGCTTATGGAACAGACGACAAAGGTGGTTTTAGAAAAGGCAAGCGTTGCGCTGATCAGATGTTTATGGCAAGACATAACGTGCAGCTGTGTATGCAATTTAAAAACCCCTTCTGGTGATCATTGCTGACTTCCGGAAGGCTTTTGACCCAGCACACCAATATTATGGAAGGTTCTGCATCTCTATAGCATTCCCCGTTGGATAAGTAGTTTTGTGAAACTGAATTTGTAGTAAATAGTTGGTTGCTATAGGGGGAACGTTGTCACGTGCGCTGTTTGCCCTCTCAAGGATTTTATTATGAAGTAAGTGGTTGGAGATTTAAGAGAAGGCTTAGAAAGGAGTAAAGATGGAAAGTTAACACTAAAAATACGCATATGACGCTGTTCTAATCAGCAATACAACGAGATGAACGTGAAAGCAGCATTTAAATAGAAAGATGGGATTCAAATTAAGTATAGGAACAGGCAATGCTCAGAGAATATGCACACACAGACGAATAACTGTATATAGTGAAAGGATGAATGAGGTTTAATATTACAAATTATTTGGAACAACGATATATCCATTACAAGTTTTCTAAAAATGGAATTTAGCTAGAGACTAACAAAGCGAAATCAAACAGTGGGCAAGCTGAATAAGATTTAAAATTCAAATACACTGGCATTTAAAATGAGAGAGAGATTACTCTCATATAGATTATTTATTAGTCTAGACAATCTGTATTGTATTACGGACATGATTCATGGTACGACAATAACCAGATACAGTCGTTTAGAATAAAGCTTTCAGGAGAATATTAAGAAGCAGATGGCAGGATATAATGATAAATAATGGCAGAAGTAATATTACAGATGTTCCCTATGTAAACGAGGATAATGAAGGGGAGATGGAGATGGCTTGGACATGACCCCCTTAATACTGGAAGAGTATTATGTGATAGAGTCAGCTGGGTTCCTGTGGGCACCATAAGAAATGGAACACCCCTCTCAACTTGCCTAAGAACTAAGGAGCGAAAGCAAGATCAGTGGAGACCTGTGGAAGTGAAAGCACAAGTAAGGCATGAGCGGCTGAGTTTCACAGATGTCTTTTTACATGACATGACATTGGGGGAGATGATGTTGATGAAGATAGCTAAAGAAATAGGGAATCTTACAAATATTTTATGAAAGGTTTCATTCGGGTTGGGAGATAAAATTACCTCTTGAGGGCCCTCCCTATTTAATGGTATATCCAACGGAGCAATGAACACTCATATATAGTGTTTTTTTTTCTAGTTTTCTTTATTTACACAAACTGTGACCTTCTTCGCTGGACTAACGACTAGGTAACCTAATTCATTGTTTTGGTCAAAAGGAGTATATTAGACTTTAGGGAACGTGATGGTTCGCCCAGATTTGTCAGCTGATCACCGCGCCCTTAGTACACATTGAGTGAGAGAAAATAAATTAATTGACCCTCTCAGAATTGGGCCAGAAACGTGATTTATTTAAATAAACATGGTTTTAGGTGTCTCTTACTAGAAAATTTCGTAGGATCTTCCAGACGGAGGAATTCAAAGATAATGGAGATATTTAAAAGAAAAATTGATTGGCATCCTATTATTTTTTCAACATTATGACAGTCGGTGAATGTGCGACTTATTTTGAACAACCAGTATCACAATTTCCTTGTTAATCCATGTTTTCTAATAGTTGTAATTTCCATAGAAGGTATTTTTTATATTTGTCTTTATCTGGTTTTATACTGACCGGAATACACTAGTACATTGAGTGGTCGTTAGCTATTATAACATTCGATCCTTCTGAATGATTGTATGGGAGATGCATAGTGATATATGGTCATTCATTAAGGTTTATCAAGAGGAAAGCAAAATAAGGTTCTATAAAGATAGCTTGCACAAATAACAACAGTCTATTTATTAATCCTATAGTTGAAAAAATACAGTACATAAGGTCACCTGAAAGTAACACAAAAGGAACTGGAACATTATCATCGTGTTTAATGTCTTTGTTTAAAACAACTGATTAATACCTAATACCTAGTTTCTGGAACAAATTCCTCTTGTAAATTTCAAAAATTATTAAAAAAACTTCGAGTGGTGACCATTTGATAGGTTTGGTGTCATGTGGTATGACGTTACTTTTGAATGTCTAATATTTTTAACATTTAAACTATTCAAACTTCATGAATTACAAAACTCACGCACACTCACTCATCAAAAGGAATCATGTTTTTTGCTCGTTATAGAAGTAATAATCATCTTTATCGTCTTTCATCTTTAATGCTTGCCCTGCATTTTATATAAATTTTTCTTTCACACACATACACACACACACCCGCGTTTCATATGTATCGCTTAAATTTCTGCACATAAGGAATACTGCACACCAGGCATTACGATGTGGAGATTCAACTTGCTTGATTATACCTTCATGGTATTACTCTTCAAGAGTATAGCATTCTCCTCCTACGTGGTTTTTTTTTACCATTATTGTTGAGAAACTGAAGCCCTTGAGTTTTCTCATCGCATGACCTAACACAATTTTGTAGCTATACCCAGATCAGTCTCTTCGACGTTGAAAAATGTGTAATTTTTCTAATTATTTCATTTTGCTTTTGATTGCAAAAATATCCTTCAGAGGTGTCAGTGTTCTTATTATAATAGTTTTCAATCTAATTTAATGGATTTTCCGCACATTTTAGCTGTACCTTTGTACAAGAGTTTCTTATCGGTTTCCCTTAATCCCTTTACACGATTGTATTTGGTTTCTGTACGTGTTACTCCAAAGATCATATTTATTATGCTCTTTGTACTTGTCCAAAACTTCTTAACTACATCTCTCTCTCTCTCTCTCTCTCTCTCTCTCTCTCTCTCTCTCTCTCTCTCTCTCTCTCTCTGTTCATCCATAAATATGTTATTCTAAACACGTCTTGTTGTCGGCTTCATAAGCTCTTTGGCTAAGAATTAACCCTTGCGAATGTTCACGCGATGCCAAAAATAGATGTTAATATGCACAGTGTCTCAGCTATGGATATTTATGCAGGCGATATTTTACATTTTGAGTATAGCGACCCCTGGCGTTTTTAGGAGATTATCACCATGTGTCTTCATTCAGGCCATCCACTCCCTCCACCCCGACCTCGGAGCACGTTCGTCCTTTCCCTCGGTGTGTAACACAGGATTCAGAAGGTAATACGTTTCGAGATTCTTTCCAGGAGTCCTTGCTCATTCAACATTATGTTTTCTCTGGTCTTTTGCTCTACGATTTATTCTTCACCTGGGGATATTCGTTCACATTTTGTGAACTTGGAAGAAGACATACATATAGTTTTAGAGACATATTTCCCTTTTGCGTAAAGTTTTGTAAAAGTTTTTTTTTCTCTTTCTTTTATCACTAGTTTTGTTTACTTAACTCACAAGATTTGTTATATTCGCCCAATGTATTGTTCGTCAATGCCGTCTTATAACCTCACCTTCGTCTTTTACGTTTCATGGAATTGATAAAAAATCTCGTTGGATGTTCATTATATACAAGAGCTCCTTTGATGGCCAGATCATCTTAATTTCACAAGCTTATTTAGTGACACGTGGTTAATGAGGGTTGCCTCGAACTGGCATAAAGCAGTCTGTTTTTCTTCCCCAGGTACCTTTAGAAAACGCAGGATATATTTATGTTGGGTTTTGAACTGTATGTTGAATGAACCTTGGGGAAATTACATATGCGGATTCATGCAATTTGGAAGTTCTTACAATTTAATCGTAGTTTACTTCACTAACGATATTAATTAATTTTAGCCTGTTCACTGAAGATTATTTTAATAATATAGTATTTGCGAAGCAGGCACATATGAATATATATATATATATATATATATATATATATATATATATATATATATATATATATGAAGGAGTTTCCGTAGTATGTCGGAAATTACAAACAGTGGTGCTTTTGTGGTTGTTGTTGGTGCGAAAATCAAAAATTTTTCTATAGTAATTCTCTTGGAGTATGTTGCAAAAAAATTATATATATATTATATTATTATATATATATATTATATAATATTATATAATAAGTATAATATATATATATACTATATATATTATGTGTGTGTGTAGTGGCGAGGGGAAATAATCTGGAAATAGTATAGATTTGTTGCAAAAAAACTATATATATATATATATATATATATATATATATATATATATATATATATATATATATATATGTTTGTGTTTGTGCGTATGGCGAGGAATATCTGGAAATAGTATAGATTTTAGGAGAGAAATCGGGAATTGTAGCATTCTTTAATTTCGGGTCTATGAATAATTGAATTTTCTTTCGAATTTAGCCGTCAGATGTTTCCTGTAAACAGAGTAGGCAGACAGGTTCTTCATTCTTTTCCAGAACCTACAGGTTTTCGTTTTTCCTTCCATTTTCCCTGTTCGCAAACTCGCCTTTGAGTTCTGTCTCGAGGAGATCCAGGTCGATCCTTCGACAAATATTGACCGAGGACTGGGTAAATATTAAGCGCAGGTATAGTAACCCTCTTGGGAGAAATGCTTGATTTCACCGATAACTCTCGTTATCTCGGCGATGCCTTGTTGTTATCTCGGCTGAGATGAACGTTTTGCCGTTGGACGTTTCGACTGTTTCTATAATGGCGGCAGAGATGCTTTAGGGGGGAGGAGTAGGTGGAAGAGGAGGAGGAGGATGAGGAGGAAGAGGTCAGGGTAAAGGAAAACTCCGCTAGGTGATCATGAAGTGTTTGCGCGAGTTCTTGCAGGTGAGGCAGACGAGCGCTGATTTCAGGGAGATGATGTATGTGATGGCTTTCAGGCGCTGAATTATTTCGATGCCGTGTTTCCTGAGGCGGCTGGTACTTGAAGTTTGAGTCACAACAAGGTTTAGGGTTTTTCTTGAGCATCAGGAGTGGCTTACGAACAGCTGAAACATTTCTCCTTTTCCATGGATAAGGATAATGTTTTTTTTTAATCGCTCTATATATATATATAATATATATATTATATATATATTATATATGTATATATATATATTTATATAGTATATGTATGTATGTATATATGTATATATATTTATGTATATGTACTATACATATATAATGTAATATACATGTTTATGTATTCATAGAACATACAAAAAGAAATTTGGGCTTATAAATTAATTCCCCGCTACAACGGTGTTCTTGATAAGAATGAAACGATAAAATATTATTTTACCATACTTTGAGTGAGACATTAAGGAGAGAGAGAGCCCCCCTCCTCTCTCTCTCTCTCTCTCTCTCTCTCTCTCTCTCTCTCTCTCTCTCTCTCTCTTAACAAGGGGTTGTCCCCTTTAATGAAAAGAAAAAAAATAGTATGGAGCTAAATTGAACTAGGAGTGTATGAAGACTTTTACTACACGTTTTTAATTAATATCCCCCTGTGACCTCTTCTCATTCCATAATTCATAATTCTAGAAATTCTGACTACTGCCCCAGAGTTATGAACCTGCAATTACAGAATATAAAGAATCACCCCCATATAATTCCAGATTGCGTCGAGAGGCGAAATCCCCTTTTGCTGACGGTTGGATATCGCAAGAGCTGGCGATGTAAGCAGGGAGACGCTGCCTCCAATTGTGGATCATCTCCCTTTTCAAAGGAAGTCTCACGGGCGAAAAAGCAAATCCATGTTGGTGAAAAGAGGTGAAAGTGCAAGCAAGCGTGTTGGGTCTGAGCGGAGGAGCTGTTCTAGATTTCCCCTCGCTTTTGATACGAAATTTCCGACGTAAATTTCCCCTCAGATCTGTATGGCCCGCTGCTTCATTGAGTCGCGCTGAGGCGTCCCCATATTTTCGGCATTTCCCTCCTCTCTCTCTCTCTCTCTCTCTCTCTCTCTCTCTCTCTCTCTCTCTCTCTCTCTCTCCCCCCCCCCCCTCACGAGACGCACACGCACAAGTTGGTACACTCATATGGACAGGCACAAACTTTGCCAGTAGTTTGAATGACTTTTGATATTTTCTTTTAAACGTGATGGCTAGAAAGAGTTATTTGGAAGAAAGACATGTATAATACTAGATATATGTGTCTGCATTACATATAATATATGTATGTATATATATATATATATATATATATATATATATCTATATATATATATCATATATTATTATATATATATATTAATATATATATAATAATAGATATATATATATATATATATATATATATATATAGATATATATATACGTATTTATTCGATCATAATCTAAAAAGTAATTCTGGATGATATAAATACCTGTTGTTTGCTATATAAGTAATGAAATACTTTCGTTGAAATATGTACATGCATACGTACATTCAGGCAGACACGTACAGCGTTAACCTTTAGTCTTTTATTCGTACATGACCCCACATGGAATCGTATATCACATTCCCTTGAAAAATAATTGCCCAACTTTGCTGATATTCTAGTCACAAGAGGGGAGGAATTGTAATCAAATGCTGGCAGACTTACCTTTTTATTCTCTCTCTCTCTCTCTCTCTCTCTCTCTCTCTCTCTCTCTCTCTCTCTCTCTCTCTCTCTTTATGTGTGTGTGTGTGTGTGTTCTCAGTACGTGAATATAATGAAAATACTATGACAGTTCCTACATAAATTAATGGTTTCCTTCCCTATGCTCTTCGACGAAGATTTGTAGATGTTAAAGAATGTAATTGCACTGTAAGTATAAATTGAAGCTTGCTGATGACGAAAGCAATGAATTTTGTGAATCATAATTTTCATTTTAATGAGGAAAATAAATGTATGGAGAACTAAATGTGTTCGGGCAGATACAGTATGTAAAAAGAACCTTTTGTCTATTATTTGTAGCATACAATTTAAACAGTACAAAATTCTTTGTAACCCAAGGCATTGGTTCAAATATCCTTGAGAAAAAAACATAAGAAAATTTTGTATCTCGTATAGAAATTAATGGTATGTTTATTATATTTGTAACAAATTCGCGGAACCGAAAATATTGCAACTCGACCTATTTTCATGTAAGGCACGTTTATACGGTACATTTAATCGTTACTGAATGTTGATTCGTAAATGACTCAGTATTTCGAGAATTTTTATTTCTTTTTTGAAAAGAGCTAAATCTCCATTTTAACATATGCGGATGCCATTTAACTGGACAAAATAACATGAATGCATTATACCTTTCTTGTTTTTTATTTGCATTTACTGATACGTAATATAAAATGAGACTATTCTCTCTCTCTCTCTCTCTCTCTCTCTCTCTCTCTCTCTCTCTCTCTCTCTCTCTCTCTCTCTCTCTCAAATTAATGGAAAATTCCTGTTTCCTGAAATGAAATATCAGCATCATTCAATTTGTATGTGCAGTATTATTCTGCATGAAAATCGTATATATTCTTGACGTATTGAATTCAATATTTGTTATGCAAAATTTTTTTGATATCTTCCATTCTGTGTATCCAATATGATTTATGTTTTACTGAAATATTCTTTCAGTACAACAGGTAGTAGATGTATAATACGAATGTAGTTTTCTTGTATCATTGTACATCTTTATGGATTTATGATGTTTTATAAGTTGTGTTAGACGTGCGTAGCATTTGCAGAATCTAGTTATGGAGAGATCATGATTTTATATATATATATATATATATTCTATATATATATATATATATATAATATATATATAATATATATATATATTGCATATGTATATATTCACACATATATGTAATGTAAAAGAGTTTATATAATTATGTAATGCATATATTATATATTTGCAATATCAAATTGTCTTTGCTGCCAAACTTTAATATTTCAACATTTAAACCTCCCTTTAACGATTATTCCCGTAATGATTTATCAAACTCAGGAACAAGTTGCATTGCATATGGAAACGACTGAGAAAATACGGTGAAGCGGAAGTGGCGATCGAGTTCCAGAAATGGCAAAAGGAAAAATAGCACACCCACCCTGCTTGGGTAAATAATATAATACAATTCTAATTTTTTTAAAAATAATAGGGATAAAATATATATAAAATATCTCTATATATATCTCCTATATATATTAATATTTTTATATTAATATGTTAAGTCAACTATTTAATAATATAATAATATATATATCATATAATAAAATAAATATTATATATATATATATATATATGTATAAATTAATATAATATAATAATGTATGTAAATATTTTCTTTTAATAAAAATATAATTATATATATATATTATTATATATCCTATATTATATTCTATATAATAATAAGTATCGGTTTATAATTACACGAGATAAGCGTGGAAACTCCTCCTCGGTATACCCCTTCGGCTCCTGCCCTTATAACTAGGGGGCCTGCTCTGGTGAGGACGTAAACCAGTTATTCGTCTCCTCTCGTGATAATCATAGTGGAAAAATATATATAAATAGTATATAATATATATATACACGGTATGTATATATATACATGTTTATGTATGTATGTATGTATAAACAAAACACTGTATGATGGTCAGTGCAGAAAACGACCAGAACCAGCGTACTTAATTGTAAAATTACGTAATTGTTAGGAAGCGACTGAATTAAAGGAAATATTCAACCTTAGGGTTTAGTGACCGTAGGAAATTTATTGGAGAAACTTTCCTAGTTGTCCTTTAGACTTGGCTCAACAAATTTTTTCTATAAATCCCTGTTAAACTATGCTAAAACTTATCCCAAGGACCCATTTTCATGAGGGCATTACTCTATAAAAGATATTGGCTGTTAATGACAAGTGTGAAGTATAGCTTATTTGTCCGTTATGCAGATATATTGAGATGTAATAGGATATATGTAATAGGATATAAGAATGATAATAATGAGAATTATAGATAATAAGGTTGTAAGGATAATAAAGCAGCAAGAACAGCAACAACAGCAAAAATAATACTGATGTAGTTTATCCATGACAATCATTGATTTAGCAATGAAAGCGCATATCGTACCTCGCAGATATAAAAAATGCCATATCATGTATTGATGGTCAGTGTTCCGAAAGACCCTTTCCTAGTTTGACGTTGTTTGATGTCGGATAAAAGCACGAGTCCTTTGGACTCGAATCACGGGCTAGAGTTATTGAAACGTTTCATTTATATAGGAACTCACCATAGACACTCAGATAATTTTTTATAAGATGCTCCGGTGTGGTTCTCTGTGTCTCTTTAATACACACACACACACACACACACAGTGAGACGAGTGTAACCTAATACATAGATGCTAGGCCAGCCATTGCCTGGTTGGATGGGCAAGCCGATAGACAGTAAATATTTACCCATGGAGTACTTGCTTCGCAGGAAATGCCTACCCATAAATCTCCCCGACTTATTTCATGGCATATAAAAGGTCAAAGATATATCAGGATGTCGTTGATCGTTGTCTGGTAGAGTACCTATTCAAGAAAAAAAGTAATATAAAAGATAATGTATAAGTGATGCTCGCTTGTTGTTTTTCAGTGGTAATCTTGGTAAGATGGAAAGTGAAATAAAGGTCCTTTCAGCCAGCTAAGTTAGCTTACATCTGTTTATTTATGTATGCATCATATTTTTCTATGTTTATTTGTGCGTTTGATAGTTATCACTTTGATATAAATATGCACAAGCGAGAGCTCTTAGAGTCTTGGATTCTGGCTTGCACGACCAGTCGATGCAGTAATAAATGGGTGTCAGCTTTAGTTAGGATCAAAGGAAGAAGTAAATGAGGAGAGCAACCTCATTACTAACCTGCAGCAAAACGAGTTTTTTTTTTTTTTTTTTTTTTTTTTGGGGGGGGGGCCAGCATTCAATTAGCATGGATGGCAAAATATATATATATATATATATATATATATATATATATATATATATATATATATATATATAATAGTATATGTTATACGATCACAAGTAACACGTGAAGATTGTATATCAAGAGCCAGCAGGAAAAATGATAAGCAGCAGTACCTAGCGCTTTCGTGTATTCTTGATACACCTCATCAGGGTACAATATATAAAAGAATGAAAAATTAGCTTCGAAATATCAAAGGTAAACATAAAAACAAAAAAGTAAAATACAGAACAATCAAAACAGCCTAGTCAAGAAGCAAATGGTCCACAGCCTAGAATTACACTTAAAGGACAACCAACAAATGGAAATGGAACTACTAAGCAGTCAATTACATAGTTACGAAGTTGTCAATATTCAATACATTTCGTAAGCCAGTTATCTAAATTATATTGTCCGTTGCTAATATTAAAAACACTACTTGACTTATATTTTATTATACTAGATTCTATAATGTTTCTTTTAATAATGTCTCTACAAAATAAAATTTCCTTTGAATTGTTCCAATTAATTGCGTGATTAAAATTATTCATATGTAAAAAGAGAGCACTCGATGTACTTCCTACACAATATTTATGTTGATAATCTTGATGCCAGTAGTTTGCCACTTTGACCAATATATTTTTTGTTATCACAATCTCTGCATGGAATTTCGTAAATGCAACCCGTTTGTAAATTTGGAGAGTTCCTTATTAAAATTGTTCTTACAGACTGAGTGTTACTAAAAACAACGTTAACATTAAAACTTTAAACATTTTTGGCAAAGAAAGAAAAGCTGTTGTCAAAAGGTAAAACAAGCAAATTACTAAGGTTCAAAAAGCCTGGTATATGGTCCACTGCATAAAATGTTTTCTTAGCCTTTCTTCAAGAAACAGCAACTAAAAATGCCGATACTTCAATTTAAAGCATATCATAAATCTTGGTAATCTCGTCTTCTAAAAATTCAGGACAACAAATTCTTAAAGCTCTTAAAAACATGGAAGAGAATATATATATATATATATATATATATATATATATATATATACATATATATATATATACACACACACACACACACACACACACACACACACACACACACACACACATATATAGTATATATATATATACAATTTATATATATATATATATATATATATATATATATATATTATTATATATAATAATATATATATATAATATATATATATATATATTTTATATATATATTACACACACATACACACACACACACCCCACACACACACACATATATATATATAATATATATATATATATATATATATAATATGCTGAAAATATAACAGTAGATGCACGTAACTTCATTACATAAACGAATGCCACAGGAAAATGACAGGCAGGTCTGTACCAAGCGCTTTCTCCTGTTTATTCAGGTCATCGTCGGGGCACAAATGAAATACAGTTGGAAAGAGCTAGGAAAACATTTTATTTAACTAATAAAAAACTTGAATTTAGTAATCGTAACATTCTCAAATTACGTGTGATGAAAGGTTTTTAGAAATTCCGAGAATTTTAAAGCTTTTCCACATATTGAATGCTGTTTTCAGTCATTTTAATGTTAAGAGTTTGGTAATAAAGAATTCTCCTAAAGATATTTCTGGCTGCATATATGAAATTCCATGTGAAAAAGGTGATAAAATATTACGGACAAACTGGAAAATCAATTTCACAGGGAATCAAACAACACCAATATTCTGTGAGAGCTGGCGTTATTCGTACATACGAGAGTTTTAGATCATCCTATTAACAGGAGTGAACTAAGGTCATTAGTCCCGTGTAGTGACGCAGATAAAAGGAATATCATTGAATCTTGTTTCAAGTCAAATAACGGAAATGTTCTAAATTTAAATCTTGGTTTGTTTAAAATTGATGCCTTCATAATTGAGCAAGATGTTGATAAATATAAGCAAAAAATTAATATATTTAGTCTTATACATGTTTTTGGACTTTGCATGGCTGAGCTTCTGTATCTCATATGGTTAAATCTACGGTTTCAGTTTGTAACCACGTGATCCCGGATTATCCTAGATTATCTCTTTGATTTTTACCCTTTTGACATTTTACAATCTGGTTTTCTTGATCTTTGCGTTTACCTTGTAAGCTTCTTTCCAATTGTATTTCATTTGTGCCCCGACGATGCCCTAAAAACCGGAGAAAGCGCTTGGTATCGACCGTTTGCCTGTCATTTTCCTGTGGTATTCGCCATATCCTATATATATATATATATATATATATATATATATATATATATATATATATATATATATATATATATATAGTATGAATAACTTGATCACGAAGTATATAAAACGCAATGCGATGTATAAATAAAGTTTTTTTTTTTGCCACGAAGGAAGAAATGAAAAAGCGAGATAGCCGAGTACTCGGATATCTCGCTTTTCATTTTTTCCTTCGTGGCAAAAAAACCTTTATTTATACATATATATATATATATAGATATATATATATATATATATATATATATATATATATATTATAATATACACACACATATGCCGTGACTTTTTTATAGTCATGAATAATGAGCCACAGCTGTCGATTCATTTTAGATTCACTATACCTTGAGAATAACTGACACCTAAGGGAAATTATAATTGATATGCGCTTGGGATTCAAACCGCTGCCTGGTTAAGAAACAACGATATCCTATGACTGTCCAATGAACCATCAAGAGAGGTATAAGTTGATATCGAGTCTGCTGTTCATATGCCTGTCGAATTCAGGTTTTGAACTCAGAATCGATATCAACCAACTTCTATTATAGGTATAGCTTTCGATTGAGTACTGTCAATCTTTGGTCTGCATGAATAGACCTGTTTAGTGTCCCTTACTCAAGAGATTGCTGTAATATAAAGCTAGAAAGTGTATGAGAGAATACGTGAGTTTTATGTCTTAATAATGTGCTGGTATTCTTTCTCTATTTCTATTGGTTCTTATCGTGGATTTTTTCATTATTTGTTTTTATTTTACAAAATATTTTTATTTTATTGTAACCACTGCCGCTTTTCCTGCTGAATTTATATTGGTTAGCTTAGTTGTAGTTTTCGCTCCAAGTTTCATTAATTGAATTCTTTGTTTTTTCTGTCTTTTTAATATATCGTTAAAATGCTTTTATTTCGTCCTTGGCTTTTTAAAATATTTGCAATATATTTTTTCATATGAAATTGAAAGTTTTGTAAGTATGCAAACAAATTTTATTGTTATTTTCTATACCATGAGGGCTCTTGTAACATTCCCGGCCTTTAAAAGATTACCCGGGTACGGTTCCACAGTTTGCGGATGTGTTACATTTTTTAATTAGTATGAATTTATTATGAGTATCATTTTAATAATTTTATGAAGGATTTCATTATTCAGTGGGAGAGGCTATAGTGTTGCATACATACTAGTTTATATATGTTATATATATATATATATAATATATATATATATTATATATATATCATATATATATATTTATATATAAACTGGATAAATGTATGTATGGTGTGTGCCACATGCACTTTGGCACGCATTGAGCAATTTCAACCAAACTTGGTATACATATAACTTATGGGAGTATTATATCACTGCACCAAAGGGGGATGTGTGGGGAGGAGGGTGAGAAAGGGGTGAAAAGTGAAAATAACAGAAAACGACGGATATTGGTGTGTAACCCATAGTTTTCGAGGTCGCTGAGATGAATAGTGACACTCCCGATGACATTAAAGTCCAAGTTTAGCCACAATAGGGAGCAGGGTGATAAGGCGATAGCGTAAAAATAACCAAAAATGACAGATTTTAGTGCCTAACCCATAGTTTTTTTTATGTCACTGAGATGAATAGTGGCACTTCCAATGCACTTCATGTCCAAGTTTAGCACCACTATGGAGCGGGGGTGAAAAGGGGAGGGAAGGGATTGACGTAAGAATAACCGAAAACAACAAGTTTTAGTGTCTAATCCATAGCTTTTGAGGATGCTAGGATGGATATTGACACTCTCGATGCCGTTCAAGTCCAAGTTCAGCCCCTAGTAGAAAGGGGAAGGGGTGAGAAGTGGTGGGAAGGGGGTGACATGTAAAAAAACGAAAGAACAGATATTAGTGTCTAATTTATAGTTTTTAAGGTTGCTGAGATTAATAGTGAAACATACAATGCACCCTTCAAAGTCCAAGTTTTATTTGAAACCCTGAATAGAATGGGGGAAGATTGAGTGAGAATAGGGTGGAAGGCGGTGACATGTAAAGTAACTGAAAATGACAGATATTAGTGTCTAATCCATTGTTTTTGAGGTTGCTGAAATGAATAGTGACATTCCTGATGCCTGTAAGTCCAAGTTCAGCTTTGATAGGAAGGAAGAGTGAGAAGGGGTGAAAAATAAATGTAAAAAATGCTGGATATTAGTGTCTAATTCATAGTTTTTGAGGTCACTGGGATGAACAGAGACACTCCCGATTCCCTTCAAAGTCCAAATTTTCCTCTAATTCTCCTCACTTGATCAAAAAGAATACCAAAAAGCCATGTGGATACATACATCACTCCCTTGGTCTATCACGCACCTTGTACACCAAACCAGCCACTCACTCGTTTATATATAATATATATATATATATATATATATATATATATATATATATATATATATATATATATATATATATGATCTTCGCTCTCGCCATGAAAACTAATTCCTAGAGAAAGAAGTTTACTCTTACTTCATAGGGATTATTATCTAAATGGGATTTCTCTCAATTCTCTCGTTATATTGATGCTCATATATACCCGAGAGAGTGTTTACCATTATCTCTGTTCAGAAGTGTACAAAGAAACAATCGTAAAGGTCGGTTTAATCTACAGTAGATCTGAAAAACTGTATGATATAACTGAAATAGTCCAGGTACCATGCAGTGTAACAGATTGAATTAGCAAGGGAATCCAGGGGCGATTTGCATTATTCGCTATATTCAGCGTACTAATTCATTCATGTGTGGTGCACTGTGTGGTATCTTGGCATACCTATTTGTAGTGCTTGGTTCCGTAATATTAAATCATCAGATGGTGTATAAAATACTTGCTATGCCTTTACACTACGATCGAGGTTTGATGGATATAATTTTATAAGTAAATTATTTCAAATTGCTAAATATTTCATGACTTTAAGAATGACCTGTCTTGTATCATAGGTTCCTTATTTTTATCTGCTTTGCATTTTATTATCATGGAAATATAAAACGATTATGGTCAGGTTTTTCCATATTCATATTGTCACCCGGAACTGATACGTATACTTAACTAAGAGACAAAGCCAGATTAAGCCCTAGTCGTCGGAAGTTGAGAGAAAGAATAATTTTGGTCAAAACAAAATAGGTGATAACGTTAGGTATTTTATTTTTTATTTTGATGAAACCCGTAACCGAATGTCTTGCTTTTTGTACATTTGCATTGAATATATTTTTATGAAGATTTTTTTTGCGATTACATTTTCTAACTTGTTGAAGTCATTTAAAATACAAACTGTATCATTAACAACTACATGACAAGCAAAGAAGATATTTGATTCAAGGGCCATCGAGCATTGCCGGAATAGTAAAAATGAATTGTTAGAAGTTGAATCTGCTTAAAAAATGAGATTTCACCTTTAGTCTGATATGGAAACCTTAAACTTCCTAATGGCAAAATAGCATTTGTTTGCAGGCGCCAGCCTCACCCCTCCTCCCGCGCAGGTTATTAAAATGTTTATAAATAACGATCATATTGCTGAATTAAAAAAAAAAGTTCTTTTTAGATTAAGAAGTTGGTTGAAAGTTGACACGAACAGTTTCCTGCGAGAAAAAAAAAAAAATCTTACTTTAATGAGTTTCATCTCTTATATTTGACAAAGAGAAACAAATTCCCGAAGAAGAACAAAGAATAAAACCACGAGGAGAAAAACGTTAACAGCGTGTTTTGAAGAGAGTTCAAGCCGGTGAGAATAATAAATTACAAGCTCAACAGTTGGCCAATAATGCCTGCGCTCTCCTACCTTCTCGGGACGCCGTTAGGGGGCCTTGGTAACAGAACGGTGATCATGGGAGTGGAACCCCCCTCCCCCATCCCACTCTCTCTCTCTCTCTCTCTCTCTCTCTCTCTCTCTCTCTCTCTCTCTCTCTATATATATATATATATATATATATATATATATATATATATATATATATATATATATATATATATATATATATATATACATATACATATATATATATATATATATATATATATATATATATATATATATATAAAACATTGAGTTAGAAATCAGTGTACGAGCTGGGAATGGGATTATAATCCTATCTCTGTATCCGTCTACCTATGAGTCTCTCTCTCTCTCTCTCTCTCTCTCTCTTGCAATATATCCGAGAGATTTAATTATTTTCATGTAGCAGTCTTTGATATGGCTGATTCCTCCGATATTTGATTAATAATATGTGTTTTTTTTCTAGGAAGGAGGAAGATAGGCAAGCTATTGAAATTCTCTCCCTTGCCAAAATCTCCTCTTCTTGTGGTCAGAAGAAATTATTTGTTTTAACTGCGGAGCTCAATCAGAAATAATGCTCTCTCTCTCTCTCTCTCTCTCTCTCTCTCTCTCTCTCTCTCTCTCTCTCTCTCTCTCTCTCTCTCGTATACGTATGGTTAATAAAGGTGATGTGATATAATGATTGTAGGTCTACTTGATTTTATTTGAAAATATGATTCCTGAAAAAGAAATATTCTTTGCATTATTTATGAGTTTTTTTACATCATCGATTTTAATGGTATTTGTATCAAAAGATGGCCAACATTTTTCTACCTTCTATGGAATGTTTGTTTGTAACCCCAGGTTATTGTTTTGCTAAACATTCGTCTTCAGTTGGGACATCTGTTCCTGCTAATACTACCACAGTATCGCATCCTCTTCTCCTGTGTTTAGTATTTCCACTTAATAGCAAGTGGTCATAAGTGGAGAGATCAAGTCAGGGCTGGGTGGGTGGTGGTGGTCATCAGAATGAGAGGCCCTTAATTATTCAGGTAGCATGTGATCTCGTTTAGGATAGAGGTGAGTGGCCCAGTGTGAATATGGGTAGGGATTCTGACGTTGCGTCATCGGTTACATTTTACTGTTAAAGTTCGTCTTAAATTGAGCAGTTGAAGGATGACTGTCTTTTAAGTTCTTTTTTTATGATTATTAAATCGGTTGTATGCCGAAAAAAATGAACCTTTTACAATCATTATATGTCTGATGCACTGTCATTGTCAACGCCCTCGTCACTATCATCACTCAGATGAAAAACTTTATGAATGGAAGTAGGGAATATAGAAGCAGGAGGTCATTAATTCCGGGGAAGGAACCGAATGAGATAATTGGGTGCGGTGCCACTGACACTAATGGTTATAAATGACTTTAGTATCATCATTCGATCCTAATGGCAATAATTGCCTATCTGTTATCACTGATTGATACATTGTTAATGCTGAACAAACAGCATCCGGATCTCAGTTTTACAAGTTGGCTCGTGGAGCGAGTTATGGTTTGATTGCTATTGTGGTTTATGCCCCATATGTATATGTGTGATTTTATTTGTGTTTGTGTGTCTGTTTTGCTCGTGTAGGTAACTGGACGGGTGTGCATGTATGTTCGTGTGTATGTGTATGTGGAGGGCTATTTTGAATAGGTATGTATATATAGATATTGGTATGTTTATCTGAATGATGTATTCATGTAATAGTACATTTAAGCAAATATATTTTTGTGCTATAGCGTGTATTTTGAACTTTTACTCTTGGTAGGTTTGTATTCAGTGGCATTATTATTCTTCAAATTAACATTCGAAGTCTCTCTCTCTCTCTCTCTCTCTCTCTCTCTCTCTCTCTCTCTCTCTCTCTCTCTCTTATACACACACACACACACATAATATGAGACAGCAGACTGTGTGTGTGTACACGTGTGTTTCTCTGTCTGTGTGAGGGAGTGGGAGTGATAGAGGGAGAATCATCTTATTGTTTTTCGGCGACTCAGAGGATCATGCCAGACACGAGGAAAACAAAAAAACAAGATCTTCGTTCAGAGATATCTCTCTTGTAGACGGTTTATGTGTCAAGGTGATATAATTCATGTCTAAAAAGACATTATTATTATTATTATCGTTGTTTTTGTTGTTGTTGTTGTTGTTGTTGTTGTATTGGTGCTGAGGAAGTTTCCAGATTCGTATATTATATCGTAATTTTTTTTTAAATTTACTTATTTATTATAAAGTTGTAACTTTGTTGTTTAATTAATGAGATATCATTAGTAGCCCACCGACTTTGTGCGAAATATTTTTAAGGTATTCAAAACAGCACCTATATTGGTTTTGGTTCCTTTATTTCTGTTTATCTGGTCTATAATGACAGTTGAGCCATATACAACTGCGTTGTCTGTATTTCTGTTTGTGATCATGTAATGACGAGTTCAGGGGATTTAAAGGATTAGGATGTGATGTTCATAGTATGATAGTAATAAGAAGATGATACGATGACTCGCTCCTTATCTGCGCCGGAAATTGAGTTTTGGCACCCGTCCTTTGCATTCTTGTTGTACCTTGCTTTTTACAGAGCTAAAACAAAGGCCTCCTCTTATTATAGAACATCATTTTCTGTCGAGTATTATGTAAAAGCTATATGTGCCGGCTTCAGCCAATTATGTAATATTTCATTATATGAATTATGATTATTGTTGGTATTGTTATCTACATTTTCTTCATGATGCAAATGAAAGATTCTACTGGTTAATGATGATGTAAATATTTTCGTGTTATGGCCAGTACATCTGAAGTTTCGTTTAATTTCTTTTTATTCACAATATTTGAATTCATGATATTTTGGCTGATGATTTCATTCACATTACTCCATTATTTAACGGAAGGATGAACCGTGATATTTTATGAAAATTGTCATAAACCGTATGAATTATTCCAAGTGTTCTCAGGCCTCTATCTTACGAATTATAGAGTCTTGACTCTTTAATGTTGAGACCTCTATACGAGCAGTGCTTTTATTCAGAAGCCTTTTTTGAGAAAGTACTGTCAGCTTAAGACATTAAGAAACTGAAATTCTTTCGCTCATAAATACTATGATAAGATTAGATTAGAGTATATCGTCTCTTTTGTTCGACTTGAAACAGTGTTGGCTTTTGTTCTGCTTTTTTTAAATTGCTTTTATCATAATTATGACACATTTCTAAAGAATTTTGTCATAATCCCTCTGTTTAGAAGTCTCTCTCTCTCTCTCTCTCTCTCTCTCTCTCTCTCTCTCTCTCGCTTTCCTTGTTTTTTTTTCTACTTTGTCCTTACAAACTTGAGCACCCAGATGGAGCAACCCATCCGACTCCCCTCCCTCCTCATGCAACCCCTGACGGTCACTCCCTACCTCCCCCGAGGTACCTCTTGTAGGGATGCTGTGAATCCTTAAAGAAGCGTGTCATTATTCCTCAGTAGGATGCATTGTTTGTCGCTCTCTTTACCCGTGATAAGCTCGAGGGCTATTGTTTGACGGGTTGCTTGTTGCGGAAGAGTTTTTCCCATTATTTGCCGGCACGTCAGAACTCTTTGTAATTCTGTTTTTTTTTTTTTTTTTAATGATTTTTGTTTTCAATCTTTTCTTTTGTTGGTGCGTTGGAATGTTTGCTTTTTCATTGTATGGCAAGTTTTTTTTTCCTTTTAGATCTTGGAACTTTTCCTTATAATGTTTATTTTTCTTTGTACTTTTCATTTTTATATTCATTTTATTTTTAAATCTTTCATATCATCTCAATTTCACTTTATTTTGAACCTTTGCTAATTAATATTGCATAATTGTGAAAGGGATGAAAAGGAATTGCTGATAGGAGATTTTATTTATAATTTAGTTTTATGTTTTTCTGAAACGCTATATGACGGTATTTATTCATTGTTGAAATCTCATGCGTAATTAACTCTTAGATGTCAATATATTTATAGATTTTTTCTTAGGAATAATAAAAGCGAAACTCTGACAGCCTTTTCTTATTAATGAGACACATGTCTCTTCTATCTTTTGTTAGCTTACAACCGCCTCTTATTAGAACCTCCACTTCTAAGAAACTTTTTTTTTTTTTCTTTTCCAAACCATGACGACGTCTGACATTATAAACCCGACACGGCGTCTTTTGTGGATCTAAAAGAGAGAGGAATTTAGTTGTGTACAATCTGCTTGAAATCAACGGAGTGATAGTTGGAAAACAGAAACTCATAATTATTCTAGAGCGCTCCGAGGGTGTCGCATTCAGGTGTAAATTGAATTCATGGGCATGTAAGTGTCAAAATATGTACGTAAGTATGTCTGCGTTTCTTCATGTTTCATGACCATCATGCCAAAACGGGCATCAGCTTTGCAAGCAGCCTTCCTTTATCCTGAGTGGTCCAACATGGAAAGAAAAGTCGAATTAAAGTAATAGCATTATATTCATATCCAGATGAAAATAAGTTCACTAGTAAGTTGTTAATCTCAAGCTGAAGACATTAGTTGAAGTTAATCCCCAGGGAGAGTAATGGAAGGAGACATAGTTTCAATGAAGGACAGGAATGTTAATCTTTTTTCTCATTGTGAGCAGATTTCAGAAAATATATTTTCAGAAGATGGTTTTGCATTTTCTTTTGTTGTATCATTTAAATAGATTTGTTTACTAGCTTTCTTTAACCTTCATTGTTAGGTAGCAGCAAATTATTGATGTTTTTCCTTTGAATGTATTTGCTTATTTTTGCAGTAAACTTGGAACTTTCCCTTCGTCTTTACGAATGTTTAAAAAATCTTTATCCAGAAATATTTAGAATTCTAAGAAGTAATGAAAACAGAAAGAACAAAGTCGTCTGGTCGCCCTTCACTTCTTACTCGCATTAATCGTCAAAACAAGAAACTCGACGTTTATTGATCTTAATTTCATTAACATGAATAATCTGCTGTCTGCAGTAATGGAAATTTTGCAGTTTTAAAAGCTGAAAGGAACAATGTTTACATTTATTTTTGAAGTATTAACTAATATAGCATGGAAATATATATTCCTTGGATAAAACCAGTTTCTCACAATGTTAGTTCGCCTGCAATCAAATTGATATAAAACCTAAGGCTTAAATACATATAGAGACACCTAGGGAAATAAGATATTGTTATTATAATTAACATCACTATTTTTATGAGACACTACCAATCTCATCACTGCTCTCTGTTATCGATAACACACTAAAGCAGTAGAACTAGTAGCCCACGTTTTACTATTTTTTTTATTACGGTTGTTATTGTCAGTTACAGTGGTATCAAAAGCAAACATACTGTACCTTAGTTTGGGAAAAACAACGCCATTTATGAACTTTACAGGAGGAAAGAATTACAGCTGGCGCGTACGCAACATACACAACAAGGCCAGAAGGCATCTGGTGCTCTTCCCATCTTTTGCCGAACGGGATGGAAATCTAATAAAGACAGCCTACTTTCTCTCAGTGATTCAGGAAGAAATAGATTAGGAGGGTCATCGGTAATAAATTCCTTTATAGTGCTTCATAGTTCCTGGACAAAGTTAACGCGGGTGGTTGCATGGAAGTAATATTGTAAGGTTCTTGCCTTTCTACCATCTCCCTCTCTGCTGTTTATATCCTTCCTCTTACGCTTTAGGAAATGTTAAGTATTATTTCCATTGGTTTTTACCGTTCTACCGTCTAAGCACTCTCGTTAACTTTGATCATTAACTATCGT
This sequence comes from Macrobrachium nipponense, assembly GCF_015104395.2. NCBI lineage: Eukaryota > Metazoa > Arthropoda > Malacostraca > Decapoda > Palaemonidae > Macrobrachium > Macrobrachium nipponense. Next base: position 33,085,615 of record NC_061108.1, read on the forward strand.
GTACATCTGCGGTATGTGACCTGTTACTCCCTGTGAGTGTTAAAAAGTTTAGTGCGAGCAACGATATAAATAAATTTAGCTCGGTCTTGTCTTTAAGTTATAGTAAATAATAGCTCTCTCTCTCTCTCTCTCTCTCTCTCTCTCTCCTCTCTCTCTCTCTCTCTCTCTCTCAAAAAAAAAAAAATCCCATGATTCTGCCTCACGTTTTTTTTTTTTCTATTTTGAATTATAAGAAGAGACTCTTTAGCCTTGGCAGGCAACTCTACTAGGAGAAGGACACTTCAAAATCAAACCAGCAGTTGGAAGGGACCCTTCAGCCTTCGTAGGCAACCCTTCTATAAGTTACTCAGAATGCAAACCTGGTCCTCTAACCTTTGACTGTGCCGTGGCCTTCCATGGTCTTGTGTTTGAGTTCCGTTTCCTGGGGTTACAATTAAGCAGTTTTCCTCATTTTATTTTTCTGTAAAAGAAATCTATAGTGCCATTTTGTCTGTGCATCCACACTTTTTCTGTCCACCCTCAGATCTTGAAAAGTACTGAGGTTAGAGGACTGCAAATTGGTATGTTGACCATCCACCCTCCAATCATTAAGCATACCAAATTGCAGCCCTCTAGCATCAGTGGTTGTGATTTTATTTTAGGTTAAAGTTACCATAATCGTGCTTCTGGCAACGATATAGAATAGGCCACCACCGGGCCGAAGTTGAAGTTTCATGGGCCACGGCTCATATACCATAATACCTAGACCACCGAAAGCTAGATTTATTTTGGGTGGCCTTTAGCAAAATTACTGGAAGTATTTTCCCGAAAATAGTCATTTGGTAATTATTATTGTTTCTGAATAGGTTCACCCAAGTGTGGTAGATTACCTTACCCAGAACCTCCCGTTCTCTGTTATGTAATGGTAACCATTTTCACACCGTACTGCTACTACTAACTCTCTCTCTCTCTCTCTCTCTCTCTCTCTCTCTCTCTCTCTCTCTCTCTCAGCTGCGACCCACGTCTGTTGTTTTAAAATCTAATTCACTGATTAGACCGGGAAATTTATATTGGAATTTCAGGGACGGAAAGAGACAAAGTTATCGTTGTGACTATGCACGAATAGAATGAGCACTAGCAGTAGTAGCTGAGAAAACCAGGGTTGTTACTATTTGTAGTAGTAGCAGTATTAGTAGTGGTAGTAGTAAGGTATGAGAGGAAAAGATACTAAATTAGAACAAACATAGTATCGTATATCCTCAAACATCTCATCTGTCATTAACCGTATTGGGTTTTCATTAGTTTCCCCCTCAGTCTTTTGATGCCAACGGCCCGAGTCAATTTGGACGATGGAGTTGGGCGGTTGACGGTAACTCCAATTTTGATAATTTTATCTCTATTTGATGATTCGGTTCTCTTTTGCTTCTTTTACGTTTCTTCTTTGCAAGGTGTACAAGAGCGATTTTTGGGATTATATATATGTGTATATATATATATATATATATATATATATATATATATATATATATATATATATATATGTGTGTGTGTGTGTGTGTGTGTGTGTGTGTATACATACATATATATATATATCTATATATATATATATATATATATATATATATATATATATATATGCGTGTGTGTGTATACACGGATATATATGGTGTGTGTGCGTGTTCTGTCTTTGATCTGTTTTATTTAATCTAGACTCCTCATTGTATGGTGGCGGCCAGATGGAGCAAGATTTCAGTTTGAAGTACAAGAACAGACATTTAATCTAAATTTGTATCTTAACCTTTTTGTAGAATGACAAAACCTTGAAATGAGGAAGGAAGGAGAAGTAGAACATTGATTATTAGCGCCGGGAACTTAAAAACACGAATTCTCGTAAAATATTGGTAAGCCGTAAGTGTAAATTCTTGCTTGAGGGTTTGGAATGTTGACCATTGGATATATTCCTTAAACAGTCAGTTATGTACGCGATTGTTAGTTGGTTGTGGTTGCTCACAAGAAAATTTGCCGAGACCAGGAAATGTAATGTTTCTGAAGCCGTCCACTTTAGGGCAAAAAACATAAACTTTGCGAGCAAGCGCCCACTCACAGTCTCTCTCATACATATATATGAATGTCTGTTACTGTAATCCATCGGAATCCTATAGTATGTTGTACACACATATACACACACATATATGTATAATAATATTAACCATACGATCTTACCTTTTCGAATTAAGAGGGCATTGTAATTATTAAAATTACATTTGTGTATTTAGTCAAAGGTGACCAATAGATTATATATATATATATTATATATATATATATTATATATATATATATATAATAATATATATATATATATGTATGTATGCATATAGTGTGTGTGTACGTACATTATGTAAAGAGAGATTCCCTGCAAGCAGGAGGTAGGATGATGGCTTAGATGGCTGTAACAACCCATACAGAATTCATTACAGTACTCAACCCCAACGCAATGTTACCTCTTAAGTTTGTGCAAAGACTGGAGAAACAATCAAGTGCCCCTTCATCCTCTCCTTGCAGGGGTTTCTTTATGCGAAAAACGAGATCTAATTGACTCATCCTATTTCGAAGCGTTGGAGAGGTTGAATACGAATGATCCAGTTTGGATTGGACGGAAATGTATCGCAGATACCATCGCAGGAATGGTAATGGTTCTGCCTCTTTCAGCTCTCCTTGGTTTAGATGTGGTGTTGTAATAATGTTATCATGTCACTTGGTCCTTAATATTATTCTTGAAATGTCTGTTTATTATTATTATTATTATTATTATTATTATTATTATTATTATTATTATTATTATTATTTTCTCGTTGCTTTTTTTATAGGCGTGTTTCATATTAGTATCCTTCTATTGGTTTAACTTCGTAATTTTTTCATTATAGTGTGGCATAATAGATGTATTTGTAAGCAATAACGGAGGAATGAAAACGGATTTATTATTATTATTTGCAAAGTATAAATGCAATACATAAAATTGGAAAAAAATGATTCATAAATATTACGATTATTATTATTTTACCAGACTAGGAATTATATATAAAGAGAAAAAGAACAAGTTAAGCGAAAATGAATGTAAACGTATTGAAATGACAAAGTGCATGAAAAAAGTGAGGTGCAACAGCTGTATCAGTAATATTAACTACAAAAGAATTAATGGCTGTCTCTCTCTTGATACTGCTCGTCCCCCGATAATCTCTCCAGAGATACTGAGTAATCAACAAGGGAAAGAAATGACTGTAATCTCTTCCTTAATCTCCAGAAAATTAGAAGATGTCTGAGACTTTTCTTAGTTTCGTAATATGTCTGTCAGGGATCATTATTTCTGGTTTCCCCGTATAATAAAATATTGTTTATGAAAGAGATTAAGAGAATATTAGGTCTCTCTCTCTCTCTCTGTATATATATGATATATACAAACGCACACATAGTATATATATATATAATAAAAATATATATATATATATATATATATATATATATATATATATATATATATATATATATATATATATATATATATATATATATATATATATATATATATATATATATATATATATAGGTATATATATTTTTATATTTTCTATTTGTGTATATATAATCCTCGTTGTACACAATTTTTAAAGAAACTGTTCTCATACATCAGTGGCAGGGTCCACGAGGAGGCAAAAGTACGCTAAACATGCTGCAGTTAAGAGCGAAAATCCTCTCTCATTTCTTCGCACAAATTTCATTTTAAGAATCTGGTCCATCCGAGATAATTCATCTGAGGATCGGGCAATCCATTTAAGGTCCTATTACCAGGGGGGCCAAATTATGCAGTGCATGTTTTCTTGAAGCTCTTCCGGTGTTGTTTGGAAGTTTTGAAGTTTATATAATATATATATAATATATCTATATATATTATATATATATAATATTTTTGTATGATATATATGTATATGTATTATGTATAATATATATATATCTATTATATATATAAAAATGAAAAAAAAAAAAATATTTTTATTAATATTATATATATATATATATATAGAATAACTATGTACTCAGCAAAAATCAGAATTTTCTTTTGCATTTTAGCATTTATATCCCTCCTTATTTTTCGATGAAATTTCATATATAAGTTATAGGAAAACGAAAGTATATAAGTGTATTCCCCTATGTGATGATTTAGGAAAGAATTATGAAAGTTTTGAAGGAAATCAATTATAATGCATGTTATTTGTCTTATTTACTTTTATTTTCGTTTTGTCATTTCAAGCGTAGTGTCGTTAAGTGCAATTCATCCCCTAAAGATTGACCACAAATTTATCGACTAGTTGTATTAAAAGATTCGCATCTAGCGTTAAACTTAGAAAATATTGCTATGCTGCTTGGAGGAGTTTGCGTTCTAAAGGAGCTTCGCTGTAATATCCAAGTAACTAAGTTCATCTGGAGAAGAAGGGCTGAAGTAGCATGAACTTACCAGTGAAGACAGTTCATGATATCTAGCGCATGATTGGCAGACCATGTCGATCTGCTTTATGATACTCTTGGAATGTGAATTGCATCTTAAATTTTGTACAGGTCATAAAATTAAAATTCTCTCTCTCTCTCTCTCTCTCTCTCTCTCTCTCTCTCTCTCTCTCTCTCTCTCTCTCTCTCTCAAAATACATGAAATTCAAATGATCAGTGAATTTTGTAACTGCCATGCGGTCTGAATTTTAAGTCTATCTCCCCCTTCTCAAGTGCTTTAGAACCGTGAAGTAAAATACGAAACAGCGAAATCAACATTCTATTTCGTTAATCTTATTCAGTTCCGATTTCCAAGTCGTCCCTGATCCTTTGTCTTACTTTCCACTCAAATAGAAATGTTCCCTGGTCCCTTGGGTGACCTCCGGCCATTATGCAGGTCAGGGGCTTTCAGTTACTCTTTATAACACCGGAAGAGCTTCATGAAAATGATGATCTCCGGTCATATCCACTGCATAATTTGGCTCTCTGTTAATAGGACCTTGAATGGATTGCCCGATCCTCAGATGAAATATCTCGGTCTGCCAGATTCTTATAATGACATTTTTGCGAAGAAATGAAATAAGATTTTCGCTCCTAACTGCGGCTTCTTCAAAGTATTTTTGCCTCCTACTGTACCCAGCCATTGATGTATGAGAACAGTTTCTTTAAAAATTGTGTACAACGAGGATTACTGAGTGTCCTCTCTCTCTCTCTCTCTACTTCGCTTCCTTTGTTTAGATATTAAAAAAGTTTTATATATTAATTTTTCATCGTCTTTCTATGCTATGCTTTCTTCGAAATCTGTTACTGTGTATTTAATGATGTGTATTAATTCGCATCTGCATATACCCTTCCATTGTGGTACAATCTATTCATTCAATTATTCATTAGTCCTGTTTCATGGAGTTTTGTGTCCTTGATGAAAAGAAAAACAATCAAGATATTTTGTAGTTCGTTTTTCCCTTCATTGTGATGCTATCAGTGAAACCAGATAGAGTTTTCTGGGAAGAAATGAATATTGAGAGCAGAGAATTTTTCAATTCTCTCGTGCAGGGTATTGATTTCATTTTATTATTTGTAATCTTTTGTTCCTTATTGAATGGATTCATGATCCACATTTACACTTACAATATGCCTTTGTCAGCGCCGTGAACTTTTGTTATATATATATCTATATATAATATATATATATATATATACTATATATATATGTGTGTGTGTGTGTGTGTGTAAGTGTGTGTGTGTTTAATAGGAAATTTTAGGGCGCAGCCAGAACATATGACCTATGTTGCTCATTTGGTAGCATCCTACCCTTTCGTTTGAGAGGCAGGGTTTCGATCCCGATGTGAGTAGATATATATAATATATATATATATATATATATATATATATATATATATATATATATATATATATATATATATATATCAGTGAAACATGTGTCTATACGTGTTGATGAATTAAATTATATATATGTGTGTGTGTTTGTATGTTTGTGGTTGCGTGTGCGTTCGAATGCACATGCAGCCTTGCATGAGAGCTAAATGTCACTGTCACAATATGTATGAGACGGAACAGCGAATTAGGCTTTAAATGTGTCCTCGAACTCATTTCCAAAATACTGTTTGATAGCTGTTACTTTTAAACGTAGTGATGAATTTCTAGTCCTAGTATTTGCTGTGCGCAGTAGTGTTCTTATTTTCCCTTTCACTGAAAAGTGTGAATGTAATAAATGGAACCATTTTTTTCCGTTGTCCCTATTCTTTTGTCTCTGTCTTGCTGTGGCGACAGTTACAGATGCCACTCTCGATAAGACAGGAGGAGAGACGTCGAAACAGAGGAAGATAAATGGAATTATTTCGAACTTTGTTTTATTTTCTGGATGTTACTGATTTGTAATAGCTAGTTATTAAGTTTGTCCATACTTTGTCTTATATCTTCAGTTCAGTTTTTATTATTTTGCAGTTTTATGAGCAGTGGCTTCACATATAACGAATAAGAGTATCGTATATTTTTTTTATAACAAGAAAACTTAGAGCACAAAGTCGTCTCGTTATATTTTCGAGAAGAGGATAATACAGACTATACTGGTTATTATTGGTATTAGTCTACAGTTAACTCTGTTTCTTCGTACCCCCCATCTCTCACCCCTCCACAAATACACTCACAAACATACATGCATATGTGTGTTTGTAGTCCCTCGATGGATGAGTGGTTTACGTGGTCGCCTACCGATTCGGTAGTCCCGAATTCGATTCCTCGCTCTGCCAACGTGGAATCAGAGCAATTGGTTTCTGGCAATTAGAAATTAATTTCCCGATGTAATGTGGTTCGGATCCCACAATAAGCTGTAGGTCCCGTTGCTAGGTAACCAATTGGATCCGGTTCCTAGCTAAGTAAAAATATCTAATCCTTCGGGCAGCCCAGATAGGAGAGCTGTTAATCAGCTCAGTGGTGTGGGCAAACTAAGATACTTAACTTATATATGTTTGTGGTGTGTGTTTATTATAATATATATATATTATATATATAATATATATATATATATATATATAGTATATAATATATATATTGTGTATTTGGAGTGGGCAATCTCTCTCCCTCTCTCTCTCTCTCTCCTCTCTCTCTCTCTCTCTCTCTCTCTCTTCCACAAGCGAAAAACACAGAGAAAGGCGTCCATTTAATTTTGTAAGGTGGGAGGACAGGCATGATGTGCTGGCACGTCGTTATTTCTTAGATCTTGTTAGCTCGCCCTCCATCACACTTGACCTCCGTCCGAAAGTCCTGTTGGCAAGAGAACTTAATTACGAAAGGCCTAAATGATGCTCTGGAAGACTGGGGCTAAATAATGCAGTAACTAATCGACCTAGTGTTTGCTTATCCTCGCGTCCCTAATGTGGGTTCTGTGTCACGTTTGTGCAGCCCTCTCAGAGCGCCGTAATGTTAGGCAGTTAATTAGATGTTGCCTCTTTTAGTCGTTCGTTTTTACTCTGCTAGCTCTTCTTTGGTTCACTGAATGGTTTGCTTTTTTCGCTTTACAGCCTCGTACTCAATTTATACTTTGTTAGAATATTGTTGCTGTTATGACGTGTAGAATCTTATAAATTTGACCCAAAAAATGTCCCTCGGCTTGTTGTGTAATCTCCGTCAGAAGATCACTCATATCTCGAATATTAGAAATTCAAACTTATGAAACAAACAGGATATAAAAGAATATTAAACAAGATTGAAATTATAATAAATGAGGTGAATTTTAGGCAAAAAAAAAGGAACGAAAAATTAAGAGATCAAGGACAGGAACATGGCCGTTTATCATATGTTGTTGTTATTATTATTATTATTATTATTATTATTATTATTATTATTATTATTATTATTATTATTATTATTATTATTATTATATGAGTAGTTTTCATGTGAGAGATAAATTTGAGGAAGGTAAAACTAAGGAAATCGGAGAGCCAAGTGTGAATAGAATAAATGGAAAATATAAGAAGTAAAAGTGGGAAAGCATATTAGTGTCTGTATTAATTAGCCCCAAAATTATACTAAGTAGCTTGAACTATTAAACAGTTATTTCCCATTGTCTTTTTTATGTCTGCAATGGTTAAGACACATTAGTAAATGCACTTTGGTTTTAAATTTTGACCATTTAATTCTTACATTCATGAATACTAAAAATTTGCACAGCCTCAAAGTTGTATTTTAGTGCTTCTGTAAATATAGAGGAATTCGAATGACGTGACAGTGTTATATTGGTTAATCTTTCTGAACTGAGTAGTTGGTGACCGTGTCCATTGATCATTTCGTATTTACATTTATTTCCTCATGAACAAATCTAGAGCTCTACACATCACCTGGAGATATTTGATATTGACCACAATATGGCAGGTTCTTTTACCGATATGTCACTGGTATACACGAAGAAGCAATATTGCGCTGTTTACTTCTCATGCGAGCACTATTTTTTTATTCTTTCAATTTTTGTGCCAAGAACTTTTTTCCATTGGTATTTCAGATATGAGAAACTTTCCCGCTGGGGCACGGAAGTGCAGAAGTTGCCATAAAAGCATTTCGTGGTTAGACACAATGAAAATATGTGAGAGAGAGAGAGAGAGAGAGAGAGAGAGAGAGAGAGAGAGAGAGAGAGAGTCTGCAGCATTTTAAGGTTGCTAAATCGGTTTAGTTTGAATTGTTCGAATGAAGTAGGCTGTTTTTTTGTTTTTTTTTTTTTTACTTAGCTGTCTAAAAATGAAAATGTACATATACTTGATATATAGTATATATATATATATATATATATAATATATATATATATATATATATATATATATAAACACACACACACACACACACACACACACACATATATATATTATATATATATATCTATATACTATATATATATATATATATATATATTACGTATATATATATACATATATATATGTGTGTGCGCACGCGCGCATATATGTGTGTGTCTGTACGTGCATATTAGGAGAACAAAAGCACACTCCGTAATTATAACACCGTCTGTACACTACCGTGTCACTAAAGTGTGCCATTCTATCGTTTGATCTTCTGTCCCACATTGTTCTTATTACTACGTATATTACCATCAACTTGCCTTGCATAAGCATCGGTAATGCAATATCCGTGCTAATAATAATGGTGGAATTCTTTGTAGCTGTAGTAGTAGTAGTAGAAGTAGAAGGTAGTAGTTGTAGTAGTAATAGAAGTAGAAGTAGTAATAGTAGTAGTAGCAATAGTAGAAGTAGTAGTAGAAGAAGTAGAAGTAATAGTGGCAGTAGTACTAGTGAGATTGATGTTCTGACTCCAGCATACAAGAAAACAGCTCGAATTCCCCAAACAAAATGGCTGAACTTTTGAGGATGAGAATTCAGTTCTTTTGTAAAAGCCTCAAATTATTTAATAACAAAGTTTCCAAAAAATTTTCGCGCTGATGTTTGGAGGCTCTCTCTCTCTCTCTCTCTCTCTCTCTCTCTCTCTCTCTCTCTCTCTCTCTCTCTCTCTCTCAGTGTGTTCCTTTGTTCGTGACCATTTTTCATATATTTTTCAAGGTTACATGTATACTGTTTGAATATGGGTATTATTATTATTATTATTGATTTGATTGAAAATAATGGCTATTTCAGCCGCGTTTATGTTGTACAGAAGTTTCTCTACTCTTCTATAAAAAATAAACGCGGCCGAAATAGTCACTATTTCCAATATAACCTGTATTAGTGAAGGTTCT
>NC_061108.1:33100389-33127889 GCF_015104395.2 Macrobrachium nipponense
TTCTGTTCAGTCTTTCACAAACATTTCTTCATGACGTCATTTTGCATTTAGCGAAAATAGGCTGATGGACTTCTTTCATGGAAATACCTTCAACGAATGATTTCCATTTACTTTCACCTACGAACTAAGGAAACTACTTGGGAAATTAAACATGAATCAACTTTTCTTTGACAGAGAAAGAGAGTCGCTATCATACATACATACACACACATTTATATATATCTATATATATTATATTTATATATATATATATATATATATATATATAAGGTATCATATAAACGTGATTCATAGACATATATGGAACTACAAAATGTCCCTTTAATATCTAATTCGCTCTACCTCGGAATTAATATGTTTTCATATATGCTTAACCGAGGGGGAATTTATTAAGCGATAATAGAATTGGCCATCGACAAGGCCAATTCTATTATCGCTTAATAAATTCCCCCTCGGTTAAGCATATATGAAAATATATTAATTCCAAGGCAGATCGAATTAGATATTAAAGGATATTTGTAGTTCGATATATATATATATATATATATATATATATATATATATATATATATTTATACCTAGCTTTTGTTAACAAGCCGGCAATGAAATATACATGAAATCTACAGCAAAAGTAAAAAAGAAAAAAAAATGCGTTCGTGGCGCAGTGCCAGGGTAGAAATTTTACTTTGAACATTTTTCTTTCTCACTAATTGTTTGCAACACGTTTTTGGTCATTCTGCCATACCCTTTATTTAAAGGGGAAATCACTGCCCATAAAACTTCCTTAACTGCGCTTCTGCATTCATTGCACAGACGGTTCATCTGTCTGCAGCACCCGCTCTCTCTCTCTCTCTCTCTCTCTCTCTCTCTCTCTCTCTCTCTCCTCTCTCTCTCTCTCTGAAGACATATATATGTACGTATGTATGTATGTGAGTGAGCCTTTCTCTTTTTGAGACATCCTAATCCTTGTAACTATCTCTCTCTCTCTCTCTCTCTCTCTCTCTCTCTCTCTCTCTCTCTCTCTACGTATATATGAATATATGTATCTATATATGTGAGTGAGCCACTACCACTACCGAGGTAGAGGTAGCGTTTCCCTTCCCAAAGCGTTTCAAGAGCTCTCAAAGTATGATTTATGATAGGGCAATCGTGACAGGCAATTTCAGAGTATTAACCTTTGAGTCGGAGTCCCTCTTCATATTATTTTTTGAGAAATATGAAGGAAACTTTGGCCGGTTATGCTTTCTAATTTCTCAAGGACTTAAGGGGAATTTCGTGCCGTTGCCTTTGGTTATGAACGTATATTTCACAAAATTTATCCATTTTGTCTTTGGTTCTTAAATTTTGAAAATTTCATATTTTGTTTCACCATAAACTGAACCTACTCTTTGTTTCCAAGATTGAGTAATTAAGTTTATAATGAGTTATTCCTTATTGGAGTTTGTGTATTTTTCTTTTTCAGTCCTTATAACTACTTTTTTGCTGTTCATATATTCTTTAGACCATTGTGATACTAACATAAATAGCAGAACTTAAGCAGAGGTATCCGTTCTCTTTGATTATTTTGTTTTACTGAGATTTTGGACATTTTGAAATACATTTTTGACATTTGCATTTAGTTCTTTAAACATTGCCATTATTTTTGTTTTGAACCAGATTTAAATTATCATCCTAGCATGAATGGAGTCTAGATGAATTTCCCAGTGATTCTTAAGTCATTCTGGAATCTATTGTCAGCTCGTCGCCTTTTGTAGATTGTCTTCATTGCATGAAATGCATAAAATTTACTGATATGTTTTCCTTCTTTCTGACAGGTATGTGGTGTTGTTGATCGGTAATTAGCGTTAGTAACATTCACAGTACTGGTGAGTATAATATGGGTTTATTTAATCGTATTTCTCTCTCCTCTCTCTCTCTCTCCTCTCTCTCTCTCTCTCTCATGATCTTCTCTCTCTCCTCTCCTTCCTCCTCCTCCTCCTCTCGCTCTCTCTCTCTCTCTCTCTCTCTCTCTCTCTCTCTCTCTCCTCCTCCTCCTCCCTTCCTCCTCCTCATCCCTCCTCTCCTCCTATCCAAATGATATTCAGACAATCTGTTTTTGAAGCCAGTTTATTTATTTACGTAACGACACCCGGTACGAATAAACGATTATTATAGCATCTGTTAATTTTTCTTATCCGTACTGTTTATTTAAACGTTAGAGAGGAAATTTTACAGCATAATAGGGTAGCAGAAATATGATATGTAGCTTGTTCATACACACACACACACACACTCTCTCTCTCTCTCTCTCTCTCTCTCTCTCTCTCTCTCTCTCTCTACTCTCTCTCTAATATATAATATATATAGTATATATATGTATGTATAGTATGTAGTATGTATGTATACGTGTTTATGATATATATAACCATTATATATATATTATATATATATATATATATATTATATATATATATATATCTACTTATTTCATAATATGCTCATACCTAGGTGGAAGAAGCCTGCCAAGACATCAAAGCAAGTGTAAAACTAATATTGATTTCTACTACTTCAAATATAAGTTCGGAATGAAGATGTAAGTGCACTGCAGCAAAAGAAGAAGAACAACAACAACAACGAAATTTGCCTGTCTTATTTATTTTTCCTTATGTTTATCTCTCCTCACGCCGTACTATTGGTTACCCTACCCTACTTGGCAGCCTTTCAAACTATTAACTTTGAGTCATCCTCATCAAGCGTCTCCCCCGCCCCTTCTCCCGTCCCTTCCTCCAGCAACCCACACCTCCCCTCTCTACCTGTGCATTGTTAACTCTATTATACCTGCCTGTTACCGGACACTGAAAGTGACAAATGGGTAGTAGAACCGACCGTCCTTGCACCAATGGCGCGCAGAACTTAGAGGATCGCTCCAACGCCAAGCGTCCTCCGCTCATTCTGCAACACTTGTGACCTGACGCCCATGCTGCCGTCTCTCCTTGTAAACACGATCGTTAAACCTATGTTAGGAAGAGGTTTTTGTTGTTGCCAGGCTCTTCTCGTTTTCACTTGTTTATTGGCTCTGAATATTCACAAGATTATTTTTGCTACATTTTTATTTTTACTGTTCCAGTTTATGTTGATAATGATGTCTCATATAGTCATCATCATTCCGTCATCATCATATTGTCACTTGAAATGTGAAGATTTCCTTTTAGTTATTAAGATTTTAAGATACGCTCGGTGGAATTACTTCTTGCGTTTCTTTCATCAAGGTTAGAGTGAAATATAGGTATCCAGCGGTGTGTAAAGGTGGCATTACCATGGTCAAGCTTTTGTATCCCTATTGATTAGGAGCTTTCGTTCAATAAGGTATACGCACGTGCAAGTATGTTTTTTGGAGTTGGGTGTATGATACTATATATGTACACTATGTACCCGCTTATTATATCACTGAGAATAATAACCAGGAGTATTCACGTTGCACGGTCTTACCCCCAAACAACTCTAAGATCTTGACGTGTCTAAATTAACAGCAAAATTGCCAGAGAGCAACTATGATAAACAAATGCTATGTAATTGCCATCACAATAACCTTTTTAAATTTATCAATATGAAGTACCTAAGCAAACAGCGAGAAGGCAACACAACAGTCATTCCCATATACTACACATAACTTAAATCGTGGATACACCCCCTATGCAGAATAGTTCCTCAGGTTTAGCTGCTTCAAACAGTTAGACAGGAAATTCATCAAAACGCGGCAAACTTCCATACAGAAGCAGTGCCATTCACTTCAGTCTTCAACTTGCTCTCACACATTATGGAGATCTAGGACATCCCTATCCAATACTTCTTCCATGCCACCTATCCAGCACTTTCCAGGTAAACACTTGAATCCTTCCTTTCTTTTACGCATCACCACATTCCCAACGATTTCAGTGCTTCATATGCCACAAATACCTTACAGACAATTCATTGCAATGACCTTACCTTCTTTTTTCTTTTCACATGCGAGTATGTGGGCGACAGATGATAAACTCGCGCCGCCGCTTGCGCACACACACATTTACTGTCTCACACCTGCCGACAGAATTCTACCATAGATCTTGCAAGGTCAGCAAGCGCGTAATTAGGTGGCTTCATATCATCTGTTTCTTTCGTAGTATGTCCTATAGGGCTCCTAGCTGCTGAATTGTCTTACAGATTCTCCCTTCTTTTCTTTCGTGTTTAGAACCTGCTCCCAGCTTCTTGTTTTTATCTGGTCTGGGCTCGATGAGGTTATACCATTGCCGATTTAATCGACCTCGACTGGAAGATAAAATTAGATCTGTGAAGTTTCGTATATAAGTCGTCATGTATTATGCGTGTGAAGCCAGGCATGTCAAGTTCAAAAATATATATCGGGTAAAAGGCAAAAGGAAGCCCTCTCTTTGACCTCTATTGTTATCGACTCTTGTTATACCTTAGAACTGTTTTTTTTTTTTTGTATAAGTCGCAGGTTTCCTTACGTAATGAGACATAAGATTCAAGTTACGAGAGCATTTGAATAAAAGTCGCGACAAAACATTCTTTTTATATGTCATTCATTTCTCACCCTCAACATCCCACCCCCTTGTCTTCCCCGCTTCCGTTTTTTTCCGAGGATTTGGCCCTATTTTGCATATGAATTCCAAATCCTGACAAAAAGAATCTCCGGGAAATGGCATGTCGTTACTTATTCAGAGTTCGAGACATCTCTACATATCCATCGCCTGGCAAGGGATATGCTTCCTTGTCGTGAGAATTACGGTGTTTTCCTGATCGCACATGATGGAAGTGTGTGTGTGGTGTGTGTGTGTGTGTGCGAGATTAGAGAGAGAGAGAGAGAGAGAGAGAGAGAGAGAGAGGATATTGAGTAATATTTCATTGTCAACCGGTATATTATAGAATTCTGAGAGAGAGAGAGAGAGAGAGAGAGAGAGAGAAGAGAGAGAGGAGAGAGAGAGAGAGAATTAAAGGATATTGCAGTTCACTTTTAATGTATTTATGAGGAAGATAAAGATTTATTTAGATATTTTTGCCGCCTGCTTTATTGCAAGAATATGAATATCAGAGAGAGAGAGAGAGAGAGAGAGAGAGAGAGAGATTATTAAAGGATATTGAGTAATATTTCACTGTCAACCGGTATATTATAGAAGAATTCTGAGAGAGAGAGAATTAAAGGATATTATAGTTAATTTTTAAAGTATTTATGAGAAAGATAAAAATGTATTGAGATTATTTTTGCCGCCTGCTGTATTGCAAGTATATGCATATCAAAGAGAGATAGAGGGTGTGGCGGGGGGATATTTAAGGATACTGAGTAATATTTCATTGTCAACCGATATATTATAGAAGAATTCTGAGAGAGAGAGAGAGAGAGAGAGAGAGAGAGAGAGAGAGAGAGAGAGAACACATCTTGTCCAGTCCTATTACGAGGGAGTTGAAGATATATGATCTCGAAAAGTGTCCGACCTTCTCTGCATAAAGCAGAAGCCTAAAACGTAAATTTTGATTACACGATTCCTTTCATTGCACCACTTATGCTCAGGAGGCTCGTGCCGTTTTGAGGACGTACATAAATAAGAAGAAATAAATGTTTGTAAACTGCGTTTTCAAGCTGTGTCAAGGAGCTTTCATAGTTTAACGTTGTTTGTGTTTTGTCGTGTCATCGTTGTTTGTATAGTTGGGCCGGGGGGGGGGGGGGGGGGGGGGGGGGGGGATGAGAGCATTCTTAAGATATTGGACTAAATGAGGAGGAAGTTCGAAGGAGTGGCTTTGAAAAGACGCAAGTGACAGTCCCTGTTAGTTCTCTCCTTGTAACTGTTTAATCAGAATTCATAAGCTGCGTTTGAAATAAAATTCACAATTATCATATCCAGTAAAAGCGTCATAAACTACATAAACGCGCGTTTATATTTATTTATAATTAATTTGAGATACTTCGTGCATTTATTCATTAAGGAACAAGAGTACACTGGAACGCGTGCGCGCTCGCACACATATTTTTTAACGGAGTTCAAGAGGTAGATTAGTAGTATTTTTTTAATCTTATATTTATTACTATTTGTATACGGTCCATCCCCATTGAAGAAATATGTGCAAATGCGATGCAAATATTTTCCGTGATGTACGAATAGTGCTTATCACTCTACTCAAAAACTTCATTATTGTGTGGACATTTCTCTCTCTCTCTCTCTCTCTCTCTCTCTCTCTCTCTCTCTCTCTCTCTCTCTTCTCTCTCTCTCTCCTCTCTATCTCTCTCTCTCTCTCTTCTCTCTCTATCTCTCTCCTCTTTCTCTCATCTCTCTCTCTCTCTCTCTCTCTCTCTCTCTCTCTCTCTCTGGCACAGTGTAAGCGGCCTCAGTTTTCAAACTGAAGGACCCGTGTTCGATTCTAAAACCAGACGAGGAGGGCCGAATGGACTCGTTCCTAAAAATTCAGTATGCCTCTCTTGACCTCAGCAGTGAATTATTCCCAGATATTATTTGGGCTCCAACTAGGCAGGAGAGACAGGTGGAGAAGGATAAAAAAAAATTAGACGTGATGAGTGTCTGTTGCTACAGAAAAATGGACGCCATAAAAAGGTTCTGTGTTTTAGGTGCTCAAATAAATTAATAAATGTTTGACCTTTGTGAAAGCTAGCGTTGCAGATAAATGATTTCATTTTTTCGTATTTCCCTTATACTTACCGCGACGTTGGACGAGACTATGAAATTCGGTAACACAAAGGAAAATAAAGTTTTGAAACGACTTCTTTTAATGAAAAGCAAACTTCATTCCAGTCCAGGAGCAAAGTTTATTTTTCCCGGTTGGAGCCCGATTTTATTATTCTTTTGTCAGAGAGAGAGAATTTGTGAAAATATCTTTCTGTACTGCTGATGAAAGGGGCGTTTTCAGAAATAGTAATTATAATCTCCAATAGCCTTTGTTATACCTTTGTCTCAGAAACTAAATTAAAGCTCTGGCACAAATTTATGATTATTAATATTAGTATTATTTTAGTGAAGTAGAGTCTTCCATAGAATAGGGAACATGTGAAAATATTGGAAAATTAGACCAAAGAGAACTGCAATACATTGCATATAAGAACGTAGGTAAACAAAAGAGAAATTAATGTGTATGAAATATAGCTCTAGACCTAAAAGCCAAGTTTTGGTGTTTGTTATTTTTCCACGGGTATTATTTTTAGCTTTGGTGTCTGCAGAATATACCGTAGGGCAACATCGGTATTTGAGGAAGGTTTCAAACTGCATTTTGAATGGTTTGTTTGTTATTGTGTGTGTCTTTGTAGTGGCGTGCCTGGAATGTAAAACAAATTGACCCTGTTATTTTATTCACCTTTTCAACTGTCTGTAATTTCTTTTTTTCTTCATTTATTAATACACACACATGTTGATATGTATACTTGTGCATGAGTGTCAATACTTCAGAAACTAGAGTTCATGTCCTGTTTTTACTTTGAAAACTGATTTTCATATAGTTGTGGTGCTTTTGTAGAATATTCTACAAACAATGTTTCTCTTAAAACGACGATCTTTTTGTGTCACTTTTGCATCTTTTAATTGTTTCTATATAATTTAATATTTTAGATAAAAGTCTTACATTTTGCTTTAATTTGAACTACCCATTTTAACATTATACATATTTTCGGAAGTAGTAAATGATAGTGTGAAAAGCGCGCCTTTTTAAAGTTAAACATATATCGAAAATATTTATTTTGTTGATAAACCTAAATTTTCGGCTTTTATTTAAATTTTTTCTCGTTGTTACACTTCAAAACTATACTTCTACTAAATTGCATATATACTATATATATATATATATATATATATATATATATATATATATATATGTGTGTGTGTGTGTGTGTGTTGTGTGTGTGTGTGTGTGTGTGTGTGTGTGTGTGTGTATATATGATACTCGACACCCTGGAAGTAAATGGCTTAAAGAGTAGATCTGACCCGTTGACTCACGACATCGTGACTTCCACACAATGTGAACGAAAAAAGATAAGTCGCGAACAGCCAAAGAATTCTTGAGAAAATTGTCCTGGAAATCTGTCAGGAAAAATATGAAGGAGGTGAAGTTCATTCATGTTCGAAGCAGTATGGGGCCATTTATTGGTTGAAAAACCTCTGATTTTACTCTTAGTGGAATAGCGTCAGACCTTAACCAGATACGTGAACAGCATTCATCGCCAGGGCGGATAAGTCCCACATAAACCTGTAAACTTTGTTCAGAATAGACACCTTCTGACACGTACAAAGCGCTATTGCTTTTTAAACGGTCCTTCCGAGATGCTTCTATATATTTCTAATCCTGAAAGGCTAAATGACCGTGGAGTTCAGGTTTCACATTATCAGATCATATTTCGTGGGTAGTACCAGCATGGGGTAGAGAGAAAGGAAGAGATTTTCTTGGGCGCACCAAAACAAATCGCGTGTGACCTGGCTAATTCAACTCTCGGTTAATAGCATCAATGATGATTAATGGAAGTATAGATCATGGCATTATATCAAACAAAACCCAGCTTGTGAGTGTATGTTGATGCGAGCGTGGAAATTAAGCCGTCGTTTGTACATTTCTTAAAGACGCGACAAATTTTTCAGTGATGCAATTCCGTGCTTCAGCGACACCGCAGATTGAATTCTTCTCCTAATTCCAACCCTCGTCCCTCAGAAATTAGATTCCTTTGATAAAGATTCAAACCCTATTCTTCTTATGTTTTCAGGAAAGAAAACCCATTCTTACTTCTTTCGTACTAAAACTAATTACTGTTTATGATATGCATGAATTATTACTAAACAGGTAAAAAGGGTTTTATGTACTCCAAAAAACCGTATATCAAATAAAGAAAGAAAAAAAAGAGCCAAGAAAAGAGAGTACCTGGCAAGACCGCAGAAAACTGTGAAATATTAGCAAGTGATTCAATTTTCAAGAAATTTTCTTTCAGTCTTATTTCTTTGCAATGGTAAGCGTAATTTTCATGAAAGGAAAGTTGGAAAAATCACCTTTAACACACGCTGATTGCTAGCAAGACAGCTAAACCAAATGACCTGTCCAAACGTTATGTCACAATTCATCCCTAACTTGTGTATTTTTCTTTTTCAGTCCTTATAAAAGAAATGGCATATGCAAGCGTTATGAAAGCTATTTCTTAAATTCCTTTGTATAATGGGAGTTTTTTTTTGCGCATTCAGGAACTGAAATAGAACATAGTGATGCGGTTGCAATATATTCCTTATCAGCATGAATATATATGAATGAAGCATCCCTTGATTATCATGACCAATCCTGTATGGAAATTCTTGCCTATTGTTGAATCTGGGTTAGCTTTGCTTGGCTGAGTTGATTGCGAATGGAAACTGAAACGGCCAAATGGAAATTTCCTTTTGAATTTAAAGCAGTGATAATGCGAAGCATAAAAGCACTTACTTGAAATTGGGATTTTGATTAGAAGCCTTTCGTTCCATATTGGGATTTTCCCCAAGAGATTTATTTTACGTTCTGCTTTACATACGTAATCCTTGACTTCCTGTAGTGTACCAAGATGTAAATAGTGTTATTTATGATATTTCCTTTTTGCATTAATCTTATAAGCGATCATTTATTTTAAGTTCGTGGTTTTAATTGTGTTTTTTCTACGTAAGATGTTTCTCTAATATATCCAAGGAAAACTACTTTTTAGTCGAATTTCTCGACTTTTTGGCTATTTCTTTCTAGGGAATTAAGACTGCTGGATATGCATGGTGTAACACGCTTTTCTGAACTGGTATCCGCGAAAATAAGTTATACTTTTATGTTAACAGTGATGATATATAATATATATTAATATATATATATATATATATATATATATATTATATTTGTGTATGTATGTATGTATGTATGTATGTATGTATGTATGTATGTATGTATGTATATCACATATATGTAATGTCAAGAATTATTCAAGTGTTGTTAACATTACGTTTTACTGTAGTAGAATAGTATGTAAATTGTCCTTATACCTTCTGAGAGATTTCGTGATTTTACCACTGAAGTACCCATATGGTCTCTATTTGGCCTTTGGCTTGAATTTTAGAATTACGTTTCATGACTTTTAATGGCTGGGATTTCCATATAAATGGGCTCTGATGGCCAAACGAGTGTGGTGTTCTTTTTATTTTAGATTTTTATTTTGATCGTTCATCCTCTGCTGGATTTCAACAAACTAGCGAACACACGTACATATATACATACATACACACAAACACACACACACACACTCACACACCTCATATATATATATACACATTGTGTGTGTGTTGTTTTCCGGATGTATACATGTTCTTTCATAGAAAAAAAAGTTTTGAATTTAAGGATAGATAACTTCTTATTTATGATTGGTAGCAGATATTTGTTATTATTTGCTTAATAATGGTGTAATATATCACAATTTTATGTCTTAGTTGTTTTCATTCGTTATGGTACTCTTTTTTTCTTTATTATTATTTTTATTATTATTATTATTATTATTATTATTATTATTATTATTATTATTATTATTATTTCTCAAACATGTAAAATCATCCCAAGTGGAGAAATGTCATAGATCTGAAGATCCGCCCCATTATTGTCGGAAAAGAGATGAAGCGTTGAGGAGAAACGCTCCTATTTTCGACTAAGTTCTTTCCCATTCCAACGATATTCTGTGAAAAGGGAAAGAAGCCGAGGCGGCCAGAAAAATCTCGAGGAAAACTTTAGCATTTAGTTAAACTCTTAGGGAATTCTCAGCTGAGTTTTGTAATGGTACTTTGGGACGATTCCAACTTTTCGGATAACACTTGTTTGTTATGAAGTGTTATTTTATAACAGGTTTTCAGATTGCTTTCCTAGAGCCTCTGTACTACTCCTTATGAGACGAGATAGTAGTTTAGAAAGAAGGGGAGGAAAATAGAGTAAGTTGTTTACATTAAGCTTGCAATAAGTGGCTGGGAGTGCATATTTTTATTTTTATTATTTTACCAACCTACAGACGATTATGTAAGACTCATGTAAAATGACGATTTAATGTATGTTGAACCATTAAGAAGGCTTATCAAACAACCATTGAATTCAATATTCATATTGTTTCCATTCCTTTTGGCGATGGTTTCCAGCAAATCCTGGAAAGTGGATTATGTTCTTCATAAACGTAATGAAAACAGTTTTCACACGACATCAAATACCCGACTGTATTCTAAAGTCTATTGAAAACGTCCCCGTTCCTCCGCCCTACACACACACACACACACACACACACACACACACACACACACACACACACACACCACATTGACACGGCAGCTAAAACTAATCTTCCATAAAGGGTTTTGTAGAGGAGACTGAAATAAAAATAGTAATTTTTTTCTGATCCTGGAACGAATGTCATTTAAATTTCAGAACACATAGGGTGCACTCTCCTGTAAAGGAGTAGTAGCTACCAGCGTCAGCACGAGTCGAGAAAAGGCCTTAAGGCTACCAACTCGTCCCTACCGTCTTGCTGGGCTACTTTAGGCCATATACCTTTGGGGCTGCCCCGTAAAGAAGAGAAAGAATGCGTTTTGGTGGTGGAGTGTATCTATAAATGGATCTATTTATATATATATTATATATATATATATATATATATATACCTATCTATTTAATTGGGTAATATATATAATATAATAATAAATTAATTTTTTGAATTTTTTTAAAAACTATTTAATTGGGTAATATTTTTAAAAATATATATATATATATATATATCTATATATCTACTATATATATATATCTCAGGCGATAATATCTTATATCTTACATCAGTGTTTCTCGTTCAGGAGAAGTCCGTGTACATACACAACACACATACACACACACACACACACACACACACACCACACACATATATATATATATATATATATATATATATATATATATATATATATATACTATATATATATATATATATTCACATACATATAAATATACATATTGTATGTAGTGTGTGTTTGTGTGAGTGTGTGTGTACACGAACCTCTCCTAAACGAGAACACTGATGTAAGATATTTTCGTCTGACATTTTTTTCTCCAGAAACTTTTGGAAAAAGTCACTTGACATTTGTTATGTCCGACCATCCTTTTTCCTGCTCTCTTCCTGTCTCCTGGAAAACAAGTGTGTTATTCTCGCCTATGGGTTGGCGCGTGTATGTGTATATGTGCGTGTAGGTGTGGCTTCGTTGACGACTTTGTGTGCACCTCTGGGTGTGAATGGGCCGTGGGGGACTACTTTAGAAAAAAGTATGTCAAGGTAAAATGGTGCAGAGAATTTCAATCTCTCTCTCTCTCTCTCTCTCTCTCTCTCTCTCTCTCTCTCTCTCTCTGATTGTATTTGTAGTATTCTCTTTACATTGTTTATTTTTATAGCTTGAGTACTTCCATTCCGTGTTTGTTAAGGTAAAAGAAAAATTGTGTGAAGTGGTGTCTGATCATTCTCTTATTTTTCCCCTCTTCCGCAATTATTATTGGCGTTTTCCCCCGAATTTATAAACAGCCAATGGCTCCTATTGTTTAAGAGAAATAATCAAATGATAAGGAGGAAGAAATTGAACCATTTTTATTTGAACGTAATAATTAAGACTGAGAAGGAACGAATGTGTAGCTTAATATTATATCATAATTTTTATGGCCATACTGATGTCGCTTATGCTCACTGTTGATTTTGCTTAATTTTATATTTCTCGTCTTTTATACTTGCTGTGTTAGCAGTACGTATTTATAGAACATATATTAAGATATTATATGTATGAGTATTGATAATGTTTGATAAGTTTTGGATTAAGAGTTGAAGATACGTTTGAGAAGATTCATTCAATCTACATTGAGGGAAATATGGCTGATAATTATGATCAAATATTCCAAAGGTGAAATTTAGTCCAACTTTTAAATTAGTCACTTACCCAGTCTAATTGCTTTCGATATTCATCGTTAACAGAACGTTTTCTATTTTTCTTTTATCCTAAAGGAAATCTAAAGGTAGTCACAGCATTATGACATTTTATGAAATATGGAATACAGTGGTAGCTACAACTAGTGGAACAGCAGTGTGTGTAATATAACTTGTGCTGAAAGAAAATTGAAAAATTGACATTTGATAAGAAAAACGAGTAAATGTGAAGATAATCTTAACGGCAGGGCAAATACTATCGCAAAAGCACAATTGCACACACGCACACACGAGTGTATACATACACACATTATTTATGTATGTATATATAAAATGTGTGTATATATGTATGTATATGCACACATAAATGTATTTATGTATGTATGAAAAGGGGCACTCTCCCTGCATTTACGTATGTGTTTGGACACTGGCGCAAATTCTCGACTAAACCACGGAATCCATGAAGGGCTGTGTATCCCAGCTTTTCCGTAAATCTCTTGGATTTTCTTGCTCCAACATTTTACCTGAATAACGAATGAGCCTTTTTTTCCCCGCAGTCACTCAAAGCGCACTTGGCTCAGTCATCAGCATATCAAGATTTTATCCTATTTAATCGTGGAACAAATTGGACTCGGATTTATTCATACAGAGTACATTTTTTCCCTTTATATTTTACTGTTAGTGAAATGTAATTTTTTTTGTGTGCTCAGAGTTTTTGTTAAATTTTTTATCTGTTCTTTCGAGTTGTGAAGCATATTTAAGCATATTTAACTTTGATTATTGTTTACAATACAAGCTATTTTATTTTCTGAAAAACACAAAATGTCTGAAGATTTCCTATGTGTACGAATATCATTCACATGACTGTTTTGCAAGGGGTATTTCCAATGTCGCTTCCCTCCTCTCATAATGAGAAGTTGACCGAAAATTGAACACTGAAAATAAATAGAAATCTTCTTTTAGTTTCAGTGTGTGTGTGTTTGTGTGTATGCATGTGGGTGTATAACTTCTATCATTGGAATTAATGCATGATGTAAAGTATGAACGCAGTATTGCCTCAAGAAGCGTCTTAGAATCGGCATTAATAAAGCTAACAAATGCAAATGATATGAATTTAAAGTCCAGGCTGATGTGGCCCCGACTCCATTTTTCGGGAAATTTTCGAAGATTTAAAAGAAAAACTTCAAATAGTTGGTCATTCTAGCTAATGCTCTTAGCCTCTCTTTGGTAACTGCAGTATGTACTAGGGTTTATCCAAAACGTTTGTTCTTCATAAGAAGAAACAAAAACTATTATATATATATATATATATATATAGTTTGTTCTTCATAAAAGAAGAACAACCACTATTATATATATATATAGATATATATATATATATTATATATATATATATATATATATATATATATATATATATATATATATTATTAACCTTAGTTGTTACAATAGGTGAAGGAATAGAAAAAGCGAATGTTTCAAGCACAGACCCTAAACAAAAGATAAGATTATTTAATAGCAGTTTGTAGATTAAGTTTGTAACAGCACACTGGTACACGCCGGATGCTTAAGATAGCAAATACAGAGTGGGTTAACAAAAGTGAAGTATACCGAACGGTTTTCGGTTATTAGCGGGTTAAAAAACTTTTTGTTTTTTTCATCGGATATGAAAATAAAGAGGTTCATGAGAAAATAGAACTGTTAATAGAAGATGCAAATGAAATGATGCCTGACGGAGTGACAGATCTGAAACGCCGCGGAAGAATGAAAGAAAAATGAAGCTGGTGAAATGAATTAATAGCTCAGAGTATGTTGAGTGAAAATAGCGAAAGCTTGAAAAATTGTATCCATTAACTAATTGGTAAAAAGGTTAGTGCTCTTGAACAGTTGGAAGTTGTTTGATCACAAGGAAAGAGTGGAGGGAATGAGGTGGTGAAAAGAGTTTTATTCGGAAATGTTTTAGGGAGGAGGAGGAGATAGGGACCTTTGAAGTTCAAAGAGAAGGTATGGAAGAAGTACTGGAACGGAGGCTCTTAAAGTATTTTGGTAATGAGAGAATGTGAAAGTCATTGTACAAAAAGGGATGGAAAAGCAGCTGATGCGCTTTTCAGCTAGGCATGTTACACTGCTTTTCTTTGGAAGTTATTCCTTCATGGATTTCGTCACTGATACTATAGTTAAATTAAGAACGTTATAATTATTAGATTTTTCGCTATATTTCTTCTACAGCTGTCTGCGCGCGAACATGTGTGTATGTATACTATGTTGCACATGATATATATTTGTTTATCATTCATTTTTTAAATATATTGCCTATATGCTAATGTGGTCGGGAAATGGCAGTTTATATATTGACTTTTACCCCATTCCAATTTTAAAGATTAATTTCGCATACTTTGCATGAGTACATCTTTCAATTATTGCGAATATTTCAGCCTCACGGTTCTGGTAAATTTAGTTTTACTCGGTGTAGTGAGTTCCCGTGTTCTATATTTTTAATAATAATATAATAATAATAATAATAATAATAATAATAATAATAATAATAATAATAATAATAATAATAATAATAGATAAATAGAGAAATAAACCCAAAAGTTTTCATTTATCCTATTACAAGAAATGTTTTTTTTCGTGGCGTCTTATATCTTTAAAACTTCGCCGTCGTTATCAGTGTAATCAACATCATCATTATAGTACATGCATAATATGGTATGTTTAACTAGATCTTCATCGTGAATGACAGTGACCTTCGTCTTGGCTGTCACCTTCATTATTGTCATCATTTATTCCAGTGAATGATAATTATCTGTTATCGATGATGTCTCGACCGATACCAGCCTTGGGACTAACACTTCAATAACGATTTTGCCCTCAGCATTACTTTGAATGGCATTTCCTCTCTCTCTCTCTCTCTCTCTCTCTCTCTCTCTCTCTCTCTCTCTCTCTCTCTCTCTCTACAAATACGATTTATTATTACCAAGGACTTAAAATCCACAAAATAGTGCATAAAAGCTGAAAAGAAGGCACAGAAACTAGTGGGATACATAAAGAGTTAGTTCAAATACAGAAACAAGGAAACGTTGCTGCAGCTCTACACATCAATAGTTAAACCGTATCTTGATTATGCAGTACGGTTTTGGTCCCCAACACTAAGAAAGGACATAAATAGATTAGAAGGGGTACAAGCAAGAGCCACAGAGTAGCCACAGAGTTAATTCCATCCAACAGGCAAATAGATTACCAAAGAAGACTAGTGAGCCTGAACATGTATGGCTTAGAAACACGACGATCGTGAGGACAACTAATAGAAACATTCAAAATACTGAAAGGCACAATAAAAGTAGACAGTAACCTATTTACGTTAAATGAAAACCAGACAAGAAATAATGGATGGAACTAGAGCTGAAGAGATACAACACATCTCATTGCCGGAACTTCTTCACATACAAGATATATATATGTGTGACACATGGAATAAACTACCACCAGAAGTGTAAGAGTTTGAAAGTATGTTAGACAAAATCATTAGGACACTGAATGAACAGTAAAACCTATTCCTAGAGATAAGTGAGCACACGATGTTTTCCTCGGATGGACGTTTAAGTCTCTGAGACATCCTAATCCTTGTAACTCCTTGTAAATCTAGGTAATGGTTGTCCACATGCTATATTATTATTATTATTATTATTATTATTATTATTATTTATTATACTTACTTACTTATTTACTTACTTTACTTACTTACTTACTTACTTACTTACTACTTTCCTTATCTAATCTCATGTCTCAGGAAATGTAAGATTACGCTCAATCTAATTTTTATATGTTTTATTGATAACCATTATATACCAAATATTGTCGTACATGTAGAGACTGACGGAACTGGCTATCTAATACCTCCTTTAGTAGACCTAAAAAATGGGTGATTGCCTTCTAGTAGTTGTTTTGCTATTAAGTTGTAGCATAGATCACGTCATTTCTTTGAAACATTTCCAAATATATTCTTGTTGATGTTGTTTATTATTTTATGCACTTTATGCACAGTAATTGATACGATGCTCTCTCTCTCTCTCTCTCTCTCTCTCTCTCTCTCTCTCTCTCGCTCTCTATAATATATATATATATATATATATATATATATATATATATATTTATATATATATATATATATATATATATATATATATATATGTGTGTGTGTGTGTGTATGTATATGTATATGTATCAAAGACTACTTGAAAAGAGGACTACCGACTCCGCTGCTCGGGTCCTCAAGGTTGGGTCCCAAACGGGAATAGCGTCCACTTTAAAGAAACGCTCTTTTATTAACTTTATTTGTTGTTTACTTAAGTTTTTTATATGATATTTGATTTCCAAAAAAGGAGTTTTTTTATCAATATTTTCTAATAAACATCATGTAAGTATTATTTTGTTATCAAAGCTTAGGGTAAAAAAAAATTTTGATTTTTTTAGCTCTAATTTTAATACATGAAATCAGTAGTTGTTAAATAAGATGCAATATCTTGTTATATAAGAAAGATAATAATATGATACCAATATAGGCAAAAATATCTATGACAAGATAAGAAAAACAAATAATCGTTGATGTAGCAGGACTTGATAAATTTACGAAGTATTTTAGTTCCAAGATATAAGAGAAATAAATCAATGCAAAAATACTATGGAAAAATAAAGAACACATCTAAATTCATATTTTCAGTTATCCATTAATCCTAATTTGAGGGGTTTTCTCGTCGTCTTAAGCAACCTAGTTCGTGTATACCTTGAACAAAATATTCTTAAGAGATTGACGAGCTCTCTCATGTTTTGCCAAAGATGAATCAATCATTTCTTAAAGCTTAGCCACGCAATTTCCACAATATTTTCTCGACTCACTCAATTTCTCAAACAAACGGAATGCACTGCGATCAAGAACACTATATCTAGTGTAGGAACACAAAGGTTACCACGATTCAGTTCTTCTAAAAATGCACTTGAAATGTTAACTTCACTTGCATCTGTTACCCCATATTTATTAATAAGATAACCAGCAAGAAAAACCACCTTTTGTTTCAATGGATCTGAGAAATCAAGTAATTCTCCAGTGTTGCAAATTTGGAAATTTGCAACACTGGAGAATTAGGTACTGTGGAAAATACGTGGCTATTCCCGTTTGGGACCCGACCTTGAGGACCCGAGCAGCGGAGTCGGTAGTCCTCTTTTCAAGTAGTCTATGATATATATGTGTATATATATATATATATATATATATATATATATTATATAATATATATATATATATTATATATCATATATATAATATGTATGTATGTATGTATGTATATAAAATATAAGTAGTATATATAAACATATATGTGTATGTATAGCTAGTTATATCTATATATATATATATATATATATATATATATATATATATATATGTATATAGTATATATATATATATATATATATATATATATAATATATATCTGTATGTATTTATGAATATAAATATAAGTATATATTTAACATGTATGTGTAGGTATATCTCTCTCTCTCTCTCTCTCTCTCTCTCTCTCTCTCCTCGTCTCTCTCTCCTCTCTCTCTCTCTCTCTCTCTATATATATATATATATATATATATATAATATATATATATATATATATATATATATATATATATATATATATGAACATACGTATATATATGTAGTCCCTTAGGCTTAATGGTTCTTGCCTTGCCTCACTAAAGCAAGAGGCCCGAGACGACCTCACGGGTGAGGGGAGGAGGGGGAAGGGTGTCGGTGGGCAGAGGAGGATTTCGACCGTTTCTTGAAATATCTTTTATACCTCTGTTGACCTAATGAAAATAAATAGATAAAAAATAATAAAATAAAAATAAAATTAATAATGAAAATTAATATGTAAATATAAAAACACAAATATGCACCTGGTGGTAGTTCCTATATTTTTTTTTATAATTGCAAAGACATAACAAAAAGACTTGCTAAGAAGTTATCTATTTTGAAAATGTATATGCTGGAATATTTTATATATATATATAATATATATATATATATATATATATATATATATATATATATATATATATATATATATATATATACATTCTAAATTAAATGAGTGGATGAAATAGTGAAAGAAATGTTAAGAGGGAAGTAACTAACGTCTACCTCCCTATCCGGCCATGCTTTTGTTGCCTTTAGAAATCCTCTCCGACGTGTAGTGCACTGCCCGTGCCTCCCTTTTGCTTGCGTTCTCTTTTGATGGATCTGGTGCTTGTTTCATGCTTCCACAGCGCTCAATGTTACTCGTTTTAGTGTATGCATTTAGGGATTGCCGTCAGCAGTGCTTAGCTCTCCCAGCGTGTATAGAAATACCGGCCCAGGAAACTCTCCATTTGTTTACTCTTTTCCACTTGACCGAGATTATTTTCCCATTATATTTCACCAGACCGAATTATTTTTGCATTACATTTCACTTTACCGAGTTTATTTTCCATTATATTTCACTAGACCAAGATTATTTTTTCATTATATTTCACCTGACCGTCCATTTTTCCATCAATTTTTTCACTAGACGGGGGGGTTTATTTTCCATTATATCAAGGAAAAGTGAACTTTTCATATCCATATCTTTTGCGCGGGGGTTGGGGGGGCGGTGGTTTGGCGCGTGGGATTTCTTGCACAATTTTGTATGTAATAGATTTCAGTAAAGATATAATTTTCATTTGACTGATTAAAATGTTGTAGAAAAAGTTTTCTTTTTATATGTGGTATACTGACTTCTCATGTTGCTTACTTATATGAATATTCATATTGTACTCATATGGGCAATGCAGTTGTTTAGTTTTCTCTTTTGGTGATATCCTTTCATTGCATCATCCATCACACACACACATGTTTAGTAACATGTATATATAAATAATATATAATATATAATATATATATATATATATATAATAAATATATATATAGTATATATATATATATATAATATATAGATATATATATATTGTGTGCGTGAGTCTGTGTATGTGTATGTTCATGTTGTGTTCGCTTAATTTGTAATACCATACCCTTAATATCCGTAGTACGCACTCGCGTATATGAAAGCTGTATTTTAAATTTTGGTCTTTGGCGCTAAAAGTGCAGATTTTTTGCCATAAATTATTTTCATGTCTGTAAACAGGAAATGATTTCATCCCAAACGACGGAACACTTTTCAATAAACCGATGATTATGCATTTTGAAGTATGATTCGAGAATGGCTCGGAGTCATTTAAATGTATGTTACTGTAAATATGAGAACCAGATATTATTATTATTATTATTATTATTATTATATTATTATTATTATTATTATTATTATTATTATTAACGTAAACACATTGATACATATAAAATAGTTTTGCCATTTGTGAATCAGAAGAATAGAAAAACAGTAATATAAAGATCGAAATACTACTGGAGTAAAGTGGATCAATGAACATAAATGCAAAAAGTAATAGAAATTATGGGTTTTCGTACGAAAAGATTTAGATTAGCGTCTCTGTTACAATCCGCCCTAAATTATGAGTAATTACTTTAATATTGTAACACACAAAGCGAAGGGACAGAGCGCTACAAATTTCCATTGTCTTTATCGGCATAAAATGGTAATTCGCCGGCCATTTTGGATTCGTGGAGAACGAGGATGGGTGTAATTAAAGAATCCCGCGCGTCTGTATGACCAGTATTTTACGGAGAGAGTGTTGCCATATTTCTGATTTTGCTTTACGTTTTTGACTTCAGCTCTTTTTATTGTTTTCATTCTTCATTGCTTAGATACCATTTTTACTTTCCTCTGCTGGTTCCTCCTCCTTTTGATAAAACATAACAGTATTCATGAATATTCTCTTTCCTCCGATTCCTCTCTTAAATTCGTTCTCTTATCCTTCATTGTCGTGGTTGGTGTCTTAGCTTTCAGAAAGAGGCCGAATGAAAAAAGGTAGTGAAGGCATGAAGCTCCGTGTATTGGGAGCACACCTTACCATGCCGCATATCTTCAAAATTACGCTTCAAAATTGTTATATAAACAGATATCATTCCATTTCCCTCTGTTTCTTGCAATAGATTTTGTAGTCCTTTTACAGGTTCTTATTGATTTGGGTGATCCTCATTAATTCATTTTTAGAGTTCTATTTTACTTTTAACTTCTTTTTTAGATGCCATTGTTTTCCTCTAAGCGCATTCTACCTGGAGGTTAGCTTTGCTGTCCTTTTCTCTTCCAAGAATTTCGCTGAATATTTTAGACTGTTTTTCCACAATGATACAGGGCGCTTTTCCCCTTTTCTTCTTTCTGAAAGTTCGGCAATTTTATTTTTGATTAATCTTCTTGTCATTTTTTTTCTTTTATTTCTCTGTTTCTTTGAATTTGAGGAAGATATTCTTAACCTTAAATGTTTCCGTAATACTCATTTTTGCAAATCATTAACTTACCATCTCACCGCTGCATATTCATGCAGTATGTCACAGTGCTTTTAATCTTGATAGATGTCATATGAGTCCGCCTCTCTCTCTCTCTCTCTCTCTCTCTCTCTCTCTCTCTCTCTCTCTCTCTCTCTCTCTCTCTCAGTTGACGTCGCAGCACCATTGGAATGTTGCTAACTCTGTGGTATATTTATTCGTGCCAGTTCGCTACACAGTTTACGTTTCCTGGGCAGTTTTATGTCCCAACACGGCAGCCTTGTCTATAACTTAAAGCCAACCAGCAAGTGTAATCCCCTTGTAAACAGAAAGCAAGAAGAAGCGCGGAGAGTTCATTCGCTGGAAAAAAATATTTGCAATATTCCTTTCAGGAAGATTTTGTCAGACATAGGAAGTGGGAGGTAGCCTGTGCGACGTAATAAGTTCGAAGGTATTCTTAGGACTTGCAATTGAATTCATTCGCCTTTGCTTGAAATGTTTATGATATTATGAATATTTTTTTTCTGGTTATGTTGGTAGGAGATATATATTGCACGAAATTAAATTACATTTTTCTTGCCACTAAAATTCTTAGGAATTCATTTTGTTTCGATTTGACTTTTTATATATTGACTTGTTGCTGCCTGCTTTACGATTGTCTTATGCCATTTTACTCTCTTGAGGATGATATTCTCTTAAATAGGCGAGTAAAATAATTGACTTTTGGGGAGGTTTCCAATCAAAATTTAAAGTCCATTTCAGAAATCTAAACCATTCTTCTCTCTCTCTCTCTCTCTCTCTCTCTCTCTCTCTCTCTCTCTCTCTCTCTCTCTCTCTCTAAAGATGCATCTGGTTATATGACTCCTTGACGTCAGTTCCCCCTTTCCATTTGCTCTGTCATCGTTGAGATAGAGGATGCATCAACTCAGACATCCATTTGCAGTTTCCAATTGGTTTTCATACTTGGGGTCTGCAATATCCGAACGGAATTGCTTCGCTAAATAAGCCAGGTGACTCGGACATTTTAACTAGATTTTACTTATCATTATTTATAATATATATGTGTGTATGCATATTTAATTGATGTAAAAAATTAAATGTACAGGGCCTATTTTTTTTCTATTTATTAATGAATATATATATTATCTATTTATAGGAATATATATTATATATATAATAATATATACATTATATATATTATATATCACTTGAATACTTCCACTTCATATATATATATATATATAATATATATATATATATATCTATATATATATATAATATATATATATATATATGAAGTGGAAGTATTCAAGTGATATTTTAAGTAACAAGTCATAAAATCCTAAGGACGAACGCTGCGTTCGTTTGGAAAGAACGGAAACTATTATGATTTCGATGATTTTAGCTTTACTTGGGTATTTTTCACTCATAGTGTATTCGAAATGAATTCGTGATTGTCCTTTAATATACGTGGATGTAAAGAAGTTCCTTTTAAATTAAGTGACTGTCTCTAGCAATGAACTTTGTACGAAATTCAAGGCTTAGATCAACCGGACCATTTTTATTCCCGAAATGAATCTTAGAATTTTCTACTGAAGACTCGAAAACTTGTCTTGTGCTAGCCACTAATGAGTAGGATTGATTGATTAAGATAAATGACCGGAGTTTTAAAAAAATGGGTTGTGAGAGAGAGAGAGAGAGAGAGAGAGACGACGCCCAAATGCTAGACTGTAAACGTAGTGAACTCTAAAGGAAAGGACTTCCATGAGGACGCTGAGGACTGGAGTGACATCCTATTAAAGATCCTTTACATTCCCTCGACCTCCCCGTTCCTCCTCCGTGCAAGCAATATCCCCTTTGGACGGTAAGGATTCCTGCGTGAGAAAGGCTAGGGAAAGTTAAAAGAAATGTTTAGTGATGTATTTTTTCCTATTTCATCAATTTAACTCTCTCTCTCTCTCTCTCTCTCTCTCTCTCTCTCTCTCTCTCTCTCTCTCTCTCTCTCTCTCTCTTTCAAACAACCCCCTCCCCCTGTATTCATGCCTGCCAAGATATGAGGCCAATTAGCAGGAATTTAAAAATTTCAAACTTCTGTTGTTTTCAAATGATGTTACAATGGGCTGTTTTGGGCTTCATCCTAATGAGAATTCCCTTTCGAAATTAAGCAGAATTTCGATTTTAATTGAGTCTCTTTTTCGTGTTTATTTTATACGAAGGAAATCCTAGAAACGAAGTTACTGTTAAAGGCAGTTTGTTTTTCCCGTTCGAACTCACTCACTGATTCAGTATCGTCTCTCCTCTTCTCTCGTCTCCTGCCTTTCATCTTCTCTTCTCTGTTATGGAAACTCTTTCTCTCTCTCTGCTTACATTAATATGCCTATTTACAGGTTCCCTGATAAATCCTCAATAAACATACCATAACAAGTCCTGTCTGCTCAACTCGATCAGTGATGGATATTTGTTATCTGTTATTTCTGTAAGATATACTGGGAGTTTTCTAAGCATGCTATTTCTTCTCGCATTTCTATTGGAGATTCCGATGGGAATTGCTGCTGAAAGCATATATGTAATCTAGATACAAAGAATATAAGACAAAAAGTAGAGAGATATTGAAAGAATGAATATTAATCCCAGGTGATGGGATTTTCCCCTTAGCCTTTTAAAATAGGGAGGATTACTTGGAAAATCTGGAGCAGAAAAATTAGAACTCTTTCCAAGAGAGGAAAAGAACCTATTAACGGTGCTAACGAAGTCCGCTGCCTCATACTGTTAATTCATTTTTATTGAAAGGAAACTGGGAAATAACCTTTTATGCAGGAATTTCTTTTCTGGTAGACCCGTATTTCTGTAACACTTCATGGAATTCGATGCTCAGTTGCATCGCACCTGATTCACTAATTCCGTATCAGATATACCTGTGATGTACCAGATACGCTTTTCCTTACCGGATATATCTTTAGCATCCGTGATGCAGCTGCAGAGGACGCTGAGAGGATCATTGCAAAGCCCTACAGGACTGGGCTGGAGGGGGGGCGTGTTGTTGCTGATGTCAGGGCACGAGGCATTCGCTATGACCGGTCCACTGCCTGTATCAGCAATTCATTTCCATCATTTTACCGTTCAGTCAGTTTCAGGTTGCTTAAATCTGCAGTGATCACATGCCGACCTCTTATTACTAATCCGTATTGAAAGGGACAAGCGTAGTTAGTAATTCAAGCATAGAAACATTAACTTAACTGTGTATAACCTGAAGAGCGTTCATTCATTGTCAGAGTCGCATACAGTAACTAATCGCTTTGCATCATATAGAAACAAGCTTATTGTCATTAAATGAACGTCGATGTCCGCCTTTACATTAAACAATGTTACTGTCCATGAACCCAAAAGTAGCAAATTTTGTACATTCACGGAATACCGTCAGATCACTATGCATTACTGAACTATTACGATGGCGGTAAGTTGAACGGAGAACAGCCAGTCATCTATTTCCACTAAACAACAACCAATCCTCGTACTTGAAGTTGGCCATCGGCTTACCGTTGTGTAAGAACAGCAGTCATTCCCCGCCGAGCGAAGAGCATCAGATCCTACTTCAGTAACCGAACAACCGCAAAATCACTCTCTCCTCGGCTCGGAGATTGACAAATACCCCGATATTGCCAAAGTTATGGACACATCCACCGTTCCTGAAGTTACTCATTATACTTATTGCTAAAGTTGGCAACTATAGCGAAAAGCTGAGCAACTGATATATCATTGAGAGAGAGAGAGAGAGAGAGAGAGAGAGAGAGAGAGAGAGAGAGAGAGAGCAGAAGCAGCAGCAGCAGTTATATGGATATCAGTTAAGGAAAATTCGTTTAAATACTTTGTATAATGTATATGAGTATTCAATTATTAAAATGTAAATCATCAATAGATAATGCGTTGTCTTTTTAACCATATACACGTAATGAACCAAAGTGACTCAAATTATATATATTTACACACACACACACACACACACACACACACACATATATATATATATATATATATATATATATATATATATATATATAATATATATAAGAGAGAGAGAGAGAGAGAGAGAGAGAGAGAGAGAGAGAGAGAGATTTAAATCAAATTTAAACTTTTCTGTAGTTTAAACCAAAAAAAGAATTTTTTGGGATATACAGCTTTACAGCTTTTACTTATAATCAATTTCGTTTTATCTCACTCTTCACATTCTAACCTCTTCTCTACTAGGGTGACGCAGTGTGTGTAGGAGTGCTTGACGTGCACCTGATGAAACTTTTGTTGATGTGAATCAGATTGACAGTTATGCGGAGGTTTTAATCACATTATCTCTTGTGTAAAACAAGAGATAAGGAGAGAGATAAAGAGTAGAGAGAGATTCTGGATTCCAAAAGATACGGGAACAGATCGGAATGAGACGATAACCTATTTTTCCCTCGTCAGTTTCAGAAAAAGGGGAAAATACCGATAACGCTCTCTTGGAATAGGTGATCATCGTAATTAACCATAATTTCAGAAGGGAATTCTCATTAAAAGAGAACCAAAATAGCGGCCATTGCAGGAGCGGTTGAAAAAATTAGAGCGCTCCCAGACTTTTAGATTCTCAATAGCTTCCTTGTTTCGGTAATAGAGAGAGAGAAGAGAGAGAGAGAGAGAGAGAGAGAGAGAGAGAGAGAGAGAGAGAGAGAAAACGTCACTTCATCTTTAAGTTCCTTCGCAGAGTTAACCGGCCCGGGTTGACGCAACGATGATTGACATCAATGGAAAATAATATAGTTTCATTAGAAGGAGAGGTCTATTGGAAAATAGTCTCAAAAACTGTATGATACACGTGCTTTCTTTCCCCAGTTGCTTGCTCATATATCATTTTCTTGTTTGTTTCAGAGTAGATATCACAAGGGTATTAGTATGCCCATGCCAAGGACTTTACATTAAATAAAATACTATAGCACCGGAAAACTTAGTGAAACCCGGTTTTGTGCCCTAAAAGATCTCATAGGATAATGGTCACCAGGAACCAACATCCCTTATTAGTATAGAATTGTATAGCACAATTTTGTTGAGCTTAAGTGGTTTCACTTATCATTTTTTATAAATATCCTCTCTCCAAGGATCCTTGGTAGTATTATTATTATTATTATTATTATTATTATTATTATTATTATTATTATTATTATTATTATTATTATCTTGCCTAACTTCAATGTTAATATGTACTGAATAAAACATTCGATATTTGACCAGGTCTCGCTGAATATTGATTCGTCGTAAAAGTGATTTTCCAGTTTGTCCGTAATATATTTTATCACACGTTGTACAAGGAATTTCAATATGAAATTTTGAGGGATGTCGCATTCCTTTTACGTATTACAAATGCCAGGTACTCGAGGCTGCTTTAATTAAGCAGACTATCATAACAACATTAATTAGTTTTAAGCTTCATGAAAACCAGAAAGGATGGACCACATCTTTTGGATTTTATTTTATTAAAGAAGTTGACCGCTCATTATCTTCTGAGCTCAGCCGAAACTTTATATTCCCTGGTTGCCCGTTATTTAGAAACTCCTCGTAGAATAGTTCTCCTGCGTGCTAAGATAACCATTATTGTTCACGAGGCCGCGGACCTACAATGGAAAGCCGTAGAGATTCAAGAAGAGGAAATGTTCCCCCTTGGCCCAGCGGTATATTATTTATGTCTCATCTTATTCCTATTGAAAGTTATTGCTGTTTCAGCACTGTTGATTCTATAGAGTAACTTCCCTATTTTTTCTTTTCAAAGACTTCTTATTCCTGAAATAACTGGTACAGTGTGTGATGTGAATATTTTTTGCTTGTCGCTAGTGAGGCGATGAGTAAAGGTATTTTGTACTTATATCAAATTAATCTGAATCTCATTAATTCCTGATTTGCTTTAACTGTCATTTACCTAAAGTAGCTCTTACTTTATGAGCTATTTGGTAAAAGGACGAAACGCAGTGTATCTGTGGAGATGCTACCTGGAATATAACTACCCGGAATAACTCCATGGTGGTCTCTTAGTTTCATTTGTATGACATTGCCTTCTTA
>NC_061108.1:33132889-33135389 GCF_015104395.2 Macrobrachium nipponense
TTGTACTTTTTTAACACATAAACAAAAACGACTGATCGGTCATTTCAGAATAGCATAGCTTTCTTCTAAAGATCACTGAGTTGGACCTTTTGGCCTTAATATTTGCTTTAATATGAGAGTGTAAAACTATTTTTTTCCCTTGCTTTTCAAGCGCTACGGTTTCTAGCACTGAATATCACATTCACGGGATTTAAAACTCTGCCTTAAATAGGATTTCAGTAAAAACTAGTTCTATTTCCTTAGGATATTGGAGTTTAATTCTGCTTTTGATTATGCTTATCAACGTTTTCTGGTTATTTTACTTACTTTCCTTTAGATAACAATTTTAATATTTTTAGTTAGGTTTGTAATTCCCTTCTCTAGCTGTGTGTAATTTTTCTCAAATCGTCGAGATATGTTGGGTTTTTCATTTCACGTAATAAATTCTGCAAGTTGAATCAGGTGGAAACATGCTTATATAATCATTTTTGTTTATGGTCAAGTAAGATTCCTATTGATTTATTTTGCATTTAAATATAGAAATTATTTTTTACGTTAAGTTCTATATACGGATTTGGTACAATTCCCATGTCCATTATCCGATTCATTACTCTGATTCGCGGAGTCATCTAACTCCTTCACGCAATGGTGACTTCCAATATATATATTAAATATTTAGCGAAATTAGATTCTGGACTTGGGGCAGAGGTCTCCATGGTGAGCTCAGTCAGCAGACGGTTTCCCTCGAGGCTCGTCGAATCTGGTGGTCTTCATTATTTCTGTCAAGTATTTCCCATTCTCTCGTCAATGTTATCATAATATGAACCATCGAACGTACGTTATTGATTAGTAAGTGGAATGAGACGTATTTTATGCCGGCAGTTACTATATCAGATCCCCGGTCTTGTAGTTCCTTCCCTTTATTTTTAATGATTTTAATTTCTTAGTAATGTACTTTATCCCCCGAACTCTCTAAATTAGCAAACCTTATATCAAGTCTTTGGCATCACCACGATCAATACTCAGAGGGACATTTATTGCTACAGAAATGGTTGATAGGCAAGAGCATTTATGGAAACTGATTAATGACTTTGATACTGCACTCTGGCGTCGGGGCAGATGTGGTCATGCTGAAGCTGTCATTTTTATATTCACTGATTATTATTTTTTCAATGATTTGTACTTTGCGATAGAGAATTAATTATTAATGGTGGTAATATTGGGACATACTTTTAACTTACATAAGAGTTTTGAATAATTTAAGGGCGGTAAAAAATAATGCTAATTGTCTGTTTGTTTTAGGCATTTCCATGTTTTGAATTCAAGGCTTTTGCCTCTCAAGGGGCGGTAAACTATTTTATGAGGTCAGCTGCAATGCTTTGTAAATTGTGAAGCTTTTACCTCATATCCTAATTCAGGATTTTCGGAGAAGCTCGAAAACAAAGCTCCAAATTTCATGAAACAACATTTATGGAGATAATGATTAGCAGGTCATAGAAAATTGATCTTGTCAAAGAATTTCGAAAATGTTTCTTAAAAGACCGGAATTAATGGGAAAAGTGCCTGAATTAGCAGGTTTATTAAGGACGAATCTCCTGATTACTTATCTTCTCGGTGCCTTCATATTTTAAGAAACTTGAAATTCCTTGATAGTGTATTCTTGCATTTTATGCCATTTAGGGAAGCCGTCAAGTTACTGATACATTTAGAACTTTTAGGTCTGTTTTCAGAAGCTTGGAAATAACTGTCGTCCGTTGCGTGAATATTTTGTTGAAATACCTTCGTTTCTCTATATTTGTGGTATAATTTGGTAATTTAAGAAAGAGTAATCTGCTTCATTCCGGTTTTAAGTTCATCTGCGCCGTTGTTTTAGGCAGCCTTTATGGTATAGGCTTAAGCGCCACGAAATCTGTGTTTTGTAGAAATCTTCGAATATTTGGTCTCTTACTCTATGATACAGTCAGGTAGGTCTTCTTTCGCATCCTTCTTCTGTTCCGATTCTTTCAACGGGAAAAATAGTGTTTGTCCGATGGGGAAAGAATGCCACTGGCCGTATGATATGATGGTCTGATATATCATCAAATCGGGATAAGCTTTTAGGACTTCATGTCAGATCCGCTCGGATGGGAAGAAACAGGATATTGCTGAGTCTTTGAGCGCTCTCTCCGATTTATTTATGGTCACACGATTTTCTTATATATATATATATATATATATATATATATATATATATATATATATATATATATATATATATATATATATATGTGTGTGTGTGTGTGTGTGTGTGTGTGTGTGCGTCTGTGTGTGTGTGCGTGTGTGTGTGTGTGCGCGTGTGTGTGTGTGCGTGTTGTGTGTGTGTTTGTGTGTGTGTGTGTGTAGGTATATTTATGTATATAAAATATATATAAAGTATTTGTGTGTGTGTACTTTGGGTCAGAAAGTCATCAAGGATTATTGATTTTATAGTTATACGAGTTAAAATGAGATGAAGGAAAGACATTTAAGGTTTCAATATAAG
>NC_061108.1:33140389-33142889 GCF_015104395.2 Macrobrachium nipponense
AGAGAGAGAGAGAGAGAGAGAGAGAGAGAGAGAGTTTAAAAAAAGCTTCTTTTACGTGAAACTTTATTTTCTTATAATCTAAACTTTTCTTTGGCCCTTTCTTTGTGCGGTCTTTGGTTACAGATAAGTGAATTTGTTCAATGATCAGCATAATTTGTGCAAAAACTGTCGTTCTGAAATTTTTGGTGTTCAGAAAATTTAATTATCCTCACACTTCATTTTATGTCAGAAAATATCTCCAGTTTACTTTTAGTGTTAAATATATACATCGTTTTTCTTACGTGATTGTTTTGGAGTTTGGATGTTTCAAGTTTCAAACTGTTGTTAGTTGCCTTCTGGAAATTAGAGGAGTTTTAATTAGTCTTCAAAGCCTTTGAGATGCTCTTTTATTATTTTTTTTTTATCTTTTATGAGAACGGAGTGATTTTTTTATTACTATTTCAGTTATTATTTTATTCAAATTATTTGAGTTCTCAGAAGAAGCACAACAGAAACGTTTTGCTGTAAATTCCTAAAAAGGGGTTATTAGCTTTTATGTTTTTCCCCTCTTAAGTGAATTCATGGTTTAAAGCATTCTAATGCGGTAGTACTCAACCATATCAGAACTGTATCTTTTAAGGAAATAATTTTTGCTAACCGTAAAAAAAAGGTACAGTTTGGATTCCTAACACACAACGAAAAACTTCCTATTCCAGAAAAATGGAACTTTGTATCAATTCATTTATCGCTATAAGCAGCCGGCAGCCTGGGTAGGAAAGAAAAATTCCAGAGTAGGTGAAGCTTCACATTGCACCATTCTCTCTCTCTCTCTCTCTCTCTCTCTCTCTCTCTCTCTCTCTCTCTCTCTCTCTCTCTCTCTCTCTCTCATACATATGAATCTAAATGTGAAATGTGTCCAGGAATTTGTAGGATAAAACGCTCTCTCTCTCTCTCTCTCTCTCTCTCTCTCTCTCTCTCTCTCTCTCTCTCTCTCATATGTATATATTTATACATACATACATACATATATATATATATATATATATATATATATATTTATACATACATACATATATATATATATAATAGGATAATAGCCGTGTGATATTTCCCGAATTATCAAACCATGGGAATCTCAAGTCACTGGGCAAAATAGTTTAGGATCATTGTCTTCATACGTGTTCCTTGAATCATTTAGCGTGTCTTTCATTGAGACGGAAGGTTATCGCATGCAAAAAGGAGACTGATACCCTGAGTCTACCTTCAGTGATATAATATTCAACGATAACACATGCAAATCTAAGCAGCAAGAGAAGAACTTCATTGAAGTGCGTCGTTCAAAGAACTAATTTCCAAGCATTTTCACATCAAACGTACTATGCGAAGCATGAATTGGATTCCTTTCAGTCGTCTTGCCGATAACAGAGCTAAACTCATCTTTGACTGATAATATATAACGAGTGTGCACTTTAAACCAAGGATATGTTCCTTGGAAAATGGTTCATCGTAATTACCGAAAATTGCAAGTGCTAAAGTGTAACTTTTATCCTATAAATCCCTGGACGCATTCAGATTCGTATATGAGAGAGAGAGAGAGAGAGAGAGAGAGAGAGAGAGAGAGAGAGAGAGAGAGAGAGATTACACACCCCTGCTTATCCAATGTGACCGGCATTTTGGTAGGAGTATACTGTCGAGAAGCTCTCAAGATCGGTATCCCAAGTAATGTATATAAAAAAAAATTAGGCACCATAAATCTTACGAGGTAGTGTATGTAATTCCAAGTTGTAATTAAGCGGCCAGTCACCGATTAGGAACAAAGCCTTTCAGTCAATTGTACCGAGAGGAATTGTGGAAGGAGAGCCTTCAGAAATTTGAGCAAAATTCCATACATAAACTTAAGGAACGGATCATCTCAAGACAAGCTGCCATTTGCGTCTAAGCCCTAAATACTGATAGATAGATAGGCGGTCCAAATTTCCACTGAGAAGGAAATTGAACAGAGTAGGAATTATTTTGCAGTTTTCAGGAATACTATATAGACCTGATTTGCTAACACAGCAATAGATTTGTCAAGAGTAAATTAGGGAATGGAAGATGAGAGAAGAGTTTAATCAACTGTGTATGAATTGTTGGGTCAAGAGACAAGTTAGTTTGACATACTACAGTGATATAATTTAGGGTTAATTCAAAACAGAAAGACAGCGTGTCCATCTTTTAGAGAATATGTTTGTTTAAATACACGTTTGGTGTTAAAAAAACTGGCATTAATCATGTGAAAAAACCATTAGAAATATATATTTTTTATCATTTGTTATTATAAGTATAAACATTACCTAAACATTATAACTATTTCGTCTTTCAAAGCTTGATGTAGGTTGCAGGATTGCACGGAAAGAATTTGGAATTTTGTCATGGTCTTTGATCTTGGTAACAGTCCCTGATATCAAAATGGAAAACCCTCTCCACTACGTGACTGAGCCATGTCAAAGGAATTTCATAAAACGCAAAATAAATGTAGCGG
>NC_061108.1:33145389-33150389 GCF_015104395.2 Macrobrachium nipponense
TTATCCAATTTTATGATTGCTACGAGTGAACTGGACACAATTTTAAAGGTATTTACAGAACTTAAAAAGTATTGTCATTGTGTTTTATGATGCAATAAAATGACGATAAATATAGTTTTCATTATTATTATTATTATTATTATTATTATTATTATTATTATTATTATTATTATTATTATTATTGTACTTAGGAAGCAGACCCTCTCTCAAGCATACTTTATTAAAAGTAATGGCTACTTCAGCAGCGTTACACTTGTAGAGATTCTTCTCTATTTTGCGAATAGCGGCTTTTTCGGTGCTACTTAAACAGGCTAGACCTCTAGCCATTACTTTTAATAAAGTATATTATTATTATTATTATTATTATTATTATTATTATTATTATTATTATTATACTACTACTACTACTACTACTACTACTACTACTGAAGAAAACTTTCACATGGAAAGGGCATGTAGGTATACTTGTTAATAGATTGATAAGTGAAGATTGAATATTATAGTGAAAATGTACTGGAATTCAGTTGTATGGAACAAAAGTGTATGAAAATCCAGATTTCTTTGTCAAAGGTGGGCAAATAGAGATAAAAAAGAAAAGAGGAAAATGAAATGGGGAGGCGGGAAAGACTTATTCTGCATTTTTTTTTTTTTCTAGATTTTCCATAAGATCTCTTCTCGCTGCTGTTTGTACTTAATTCTTATTTTTCTGACGATGGTATTCTACCAATAGATATTAAAGGATATAGTTTCCATTCTCTCTCTCTCTCTCTCTCTCTCTCTCGCATCTCTCTCTCTCTCTCTCTCTCTCTCTCTCTCTCTGTCACCCACTTCCTATTTACAGTAGTACAATGCGTAGACGATACAACTCTTCCCGCATTTGTTCTTGTTTCCTTAACACCGTGAAGTGTCTACAGTCTTTCAAACGTCTTGATATGGGTGGGGGCGGGGAGGGCGGAGGGAGGGAGGGAGTAAGTGATCGAGTCTCTTTGGTATAAAGCTGAGCCTCAGCAAAGTTAGGTATTA
Source organism: Macrobrachium nipponense (assembly GCF_015104395.2). Lineage (NCBI taxonomy): Eukaryota > Metazoa > Arthropoda > Malacostraca > Decapoda > Palaemonidae > Macrobrachium > Macrobrachium nipponense. The sequence goes on from NC_061108.1 coordinate 33,146,413, forward strand.
ATCGATTAACCGATCTTGTACTGTCCTCTCACTTCACGATCCCGAAGTATTAAGTAAACCATCGTTATTTAGTTCTATTTTCGCAGTAGTTGAGAAAAATATCGTTTAGATATATTCAGTGCTACCATTATGCAAGGTATTGTTCATAAAGTTCTTGTAACCACAACTAATGTTAATATCGAGGTTCAGGATTGTATTCAATCATATTTGTTTGGTTGGTCCCTAGTTTCATTGTCTAAATTCCCTTTTCAAACTCGCATTTTATTTTACCCAAAGAATGGTCATTATAAATTTTACCCTCGTCAGAAAATAGCCTGCTTTGAAAGCTTCCAAAAACCTAATTTTTCATTAACTCTCACCGTCGCTTTTAGTCCACCTACCTTTTTAGAGGGTTATTATGTCTACATTTTTCTCAAAACTTCAACACTCAAGCCTTTCGACAATTTTATAGGTATTGATGTTGGTAAATTCATTAAGGGTAGTGCCAGTATGAGACTTTAAAGCAGTATGCCTTGGGTATAAAGCGTCTCATTCATTGATGTGTTGTCAACTCAACTTTATGATTTTTTTGTCTAATTGTTATCTGTCTGTTCTTCCCAGTACAGATAAAGCGCCTACTTTACGTGATTATTTAGCTGAATTGATTTCCATCGGGATTTGCTTCTTTGAATGTCTGTTTATTTTGGGTTCGAAACAATTGTTTGGTGAGAACTTACCCAATACCGTTATTATTATTATTGTTGTTGTTGTTTTTGCTAATGCTCATGTTGATTGGTTGCTTAGTCGTTGTCTTCGTTGTTTTTCTTTGCTTTTAATCTAAGTTCGACTGCCTATTTGATCATCAGCATAACACACTTTACTAGTCCAGGCTCGAAAAAGACAACTTAAAAGAGAAGTAAGGAAGAAGATCCGGACGTGACCACGTGGAAAGAGAAAGATTTGGCTCTTGAAAGAAGAGCGTCATCAGGACAAACAGGAAGTAAATGCCAAAGCTTGTCAGTGGAGGTGAAGAAGCAGTGGCTGTTTGTTTTTATTTATTTGGTTCTCAATTGCTGCCGGTGTTGTGTTAAGATAGCTATTCCAGAGTCCTCTTCACATTTTTAAACCTCTTCAAGAAACAGCCAACTCCCCGTTAGGACATGAACGCAAGGTGACCTTCCACAGAATTGCCAAGAAAGCGTTGAAGAGAGAGAGAGAGAGAGAGAGAGAGAGAGAGAGAGAGAGAGAGAGAGAGAGAGAGAGAGAGAGGAGTGGCCTAGGAGAGGAGAACAGAAATAGAAAGCTCTGCAATTACTTGAAGTTGACAGCTGAGGCACGTAACTGTGGCGAAGTAATATAAGAATAGAAATGAAAATGGGAAAATAAAATGTGTGGGGTCTTGCAGTAGGTAAACATGGCTCGCTCGAGATGACATCCTTCTTCGTCCGTCTGTCCAGGAAGTCAAGGAAGGGGTCGTTGAACCGTTGTACCGGTAATTTAGTGTTTTTTAAATTTTACATTCTTGTAATAAAGATCGCAGGGACAGATATGTTTCCGTTTTTTTCTGCTGATGTTGATTCGTTGGGACTTCTAAAGATTTTAACTATTCTTAGTTTAACGCGAAGGAATATGATTGGGACCCAACATCCACAAGTAGCGTAAAACCGCTTGAGGCGCAATTTACTTGCACCATCATGCACCATCAGTGGCAAAACAGCCTATATATCGCATTAGAGGCGAAGTCTCATTCACTTGTAATTATTTTCAAAGAAATCTTTTTCATTTCCATCAGAGCTGGCGTCCTCTATAAAGGCCATTTTTCTTTACAAAGGGCGCTAAGATAAAAAGAAATGGATAATTATTCCTCGATCTTGGTCACGCACCGGCGTCACTGTCACGACCGTTAGGCCTATTGAGGCTCATGGCAGCCAGGGTTAATCCTGATGATGGTAGCGACCGCCGCCGTCATGAGCCGATTAAAAACCGACAGGAAAATGGATCTTAGCTGTAAACGCCGTCAGGATATAACATGAATGTCAGTAAGTAGGTGAAAGTAACGTTACTTTTATTTTTTTCTTTAATTCAGAAAGAAAAACCTCATCGGAATCATTTGAAACCAGGTCAAATTTAGTATGCTATATCTTTGATGGCCTTTGGATTTAGGCTGTGTAGAGGAAATTGGGAACCACACGGAATCTCAACTTAGCGCCTTTGGAAGGCTTGAGTCCCCGCCCGCCTCCTCCTCCTCCTCCTCCTCCTCCTCCTCCTCCTCCTCTGATGGACCTTTCTTTAGGAGACTCTGGAAAACGCCATCAGCTCCTGAAAATTTCATTTTCCTGTATTGTTGTGCGAGATGGTGCCAGATCCATGCCACTTGACTGCCGGTGTTCAAAAGAGAAAGAAAAAGAATGAGATTATTTGCCCATTTTCCTTTATGGAAGTTACTGTTAGTTTCTCACTTTGTGTTATAAGACCTGGATAAAGGGATTGGGGATGGCCTGGTGTAAGAGTCTGTTTGGGATGAAGAGGAAGAAGAGGAACTCTAATGGGATTTGTCTCTCGATGTTTTTCGTCCTTGTCTGGTTATGTTGGCGCTTACGTTTCCTGATGACGCCATAGAGTGGTTGACTCAGAGGACTGAAGAGTGTTTTCCTACTCTGATCCCAATGGGCATCATTGTGTTCATTATCAACATGGTTATCTTTATTCTCAACATTATTATAAAGATATTTCCGTGTAATCGAAACCAGTTCATTAAAGACCAAGGAAAGAAGAATACTAATAATATTCTTATGTACCTTCCCCTCATCTGTCCAAAACGCAGCAATTTGAAACTTATATGTCAGCATTGCAGATGAGTGTTGAGCGTTAAGCAAGATTCTGTTAAGAAATCTATGTAAAGGTAAATTTCACGCCCATAGTATAGTTCCATAGACGGATTAACAGTCTTTTAATGTATATGGTAATAATTAGATCGTAGTTCGAACCTCAAGTTAAGTATCCGATCTAGGAGAATTGATATGAGGAAAGTGATTGTACAGCGGTGGTGTGGAATGCAGATTATTAATTTTATTTTAAAACAAATGCCCTATAGTTCTCACACCAATTACCTTATTTAGACACAAAGCAACTCTGTAGTATAGATTAGTGCTCAGGAATTTTACGGATCAATAACGCTCCTGAACTAGGTATTTTAAATTGTTTTCCACATTTGTTTATGTAAGGAGTCTCTTCTGTTATTAGTGTTGCTATATGTTCTGCGTTAACATACTATGATTTACATCCCTTTAACAGATATATTATTCAAGATGAAACCATACTGTTTGGAGAATCGTACCAGATTCAACCTTCTTGTGAGCATTTTCGCCAGTGGAAATCAGATTAAGAGGTAGTAGGCGAAGAAAGTACGCAGTGGAAGGCAAAGATGCCAAAATTGAAGGCTATTTTACTCGGAATAAAGAATGAATGACAGACTTTAAGAGATGAAGTGGCTCGAGTTCTGGAACGGCGGAGAAAATGAAGGCAGAAATAAAAATGTTGGATTATCATGATGGACACGAAGAAATTATGATAGATATAATGGCTGGCGAATTAGGAGTCAAGGCAAGTGGAAATAAAATGGAGAAGAAGACTACAGGGTAAAATAGTTGGTGAACTAGGATGGTGATAAGATGGAAGAAGAAAAATAAATCCACAGATATTTAAGATGAGGGACAACCTGGTATGTCTTCTTTCATACACTAGCCCTTTTCGGTTAGCTTCAGTTGTAATTTTTTTTTTTTTTTACCTAAATGCTATGGTAATTTTAGGAACACACACACACACATACACACACACACACACACACACACACACACACACACATATATATATATATATATATATATATATATATATATATATATATGTGTGTGTGTGTGTGTGTGTGTGTGTGTGTGTGTGTGAGAGAGAGAGAGAGAGAGAGAGAGAGAGAGAGAGAGAGAGAGAGAGAGAGTCTG
>NC_061108.1:33155389-33170389 GCF_015104395.2 Macrobrachium nipponense
GTATATGCACAGTTGTATGTGGACTCGCACGCAAATGTCGGATTACCTAAAGCCGGAAATGGAGTCGTTTTGCATATAAAAAGAATGGAGAAAAATGGGGAGTCGCTTCCTATGAAACTGTCCTAAAGTACGTATGTTGTCAGTCCTAGCATTCTGATTCTATGGTGGTTTGCAGTGTTTTAGCCTTGCCCCTTCCACTTGAGCGTTCTGTGTGTGTGTATGTGTGTGTGTGTGTGTGTGTGTGAGAGAGAGAGAGAGAGAGAGAGAGAGAGAGAGAGAGAGAGAGAGAGAGAGAAAGTGCGTGGTAAAAAAATCATCATTTCGCTTGACCTCTGTAAAGTAAAAATCCATGTAGTTTTTTTTCTATCCATTTCCTCTTTTTTTTTTTCATTTTTTTGCCATCCACTTCCCGCTAGATCATTGTCTGCATCCAATAACATTAACAAAGAGCCTTTGATGACTTGTAGTACTGACCTTTAAAGCCATCCCTTAAAGATAATGAAAGGATTATATGTATATGTACTATATATATATGTGTGCGTGTATGTATATATGTCTTCTTCTTTCCCACCATTATCCCTACATTAAGGGGACTGTTGCCTGATGAGCCTTCTCCACTGCCTTCTATCAAAGGCCTCATCCTCCACCAAACCTCTTTTCGCCATATCCTCCTTCACTTTATCTCGCCATCTAATTCTCTGTCTCCCTCTCGATCTTCTCCCTCTAACACGTTCTTCCCAAACCCTCTTCACTCCCTCCTCGTCAGGCATCATTAACACATGCCCATACCATCTCAATCATGACTCTCTTACCACCTCTGAAATCTTTACTAAGCCTTCCCTTCTTCTTATTTCATCCTTTCTCCAATCTCTCAAGCAGCTATATTCCCATACTCCACCTCAGCATTCTCATCTCTGTTCTCTTAAGCTTTACTTCCTCTCTCCTTTTTGGGCCCTATGTTTCCGATCCATGCATTATCACTGGTATTCTCACTGTTCTATAGACCTTGTGTGTGTGTGTGTGTGTGGTATATATATATATATATATATATATATATATATAGTAATATATATATATATATGTGTGTGTGTGTGTGTGTGTGTGTGTGTGTGTGTGTGTAATATATATCTATGTATATATATGATATAATATATATATATATATTATATATATATATATATATATATATATATATATATATATATTAGTGAGATAGAGAGAGTATATGAATAACATCACTACTACACACAGTTCATATGCATTTGAATGCACTCAGTATGCATTTATGACATCCATCTTGAGCAGCCACCAGTCTAGCGAGTATGGGTGTTTGCTGTAAGTAAAAGAGGAAGTTTGTGTTTGTCTGTCGTCCCTGACTGGCAGTCGTTTTGTCAGCTTAGCCGCAGAAGCAACAGCAACAACAGCGCTGTCTAGACGGGAATTTTATCTTAAGTGGAAGGGAAAGGAGGGAGATGGGGGATGGAGAGAGCGCCGAAGCGTTTGGCTGTTGAAAAGATTTTGCTAAGATTTTCTTAAATATGGTTCTTGGATCTTTCTTTCCTCATAAATTGTAAATTCATGCACACACACACATATGTATATATATATAGAAATATATATACATATATATATATATATATATATATATATATATATATATATATATATATATATATATTATATCATAAAGTGTATATACAAACACACACACACACACGCCCTCCCATATATATATATATATATATATATATATATATATATATATATATATATATATATATATATATATGATATAGATAGATAGATAGATAGATGGTTAGATAGATATTTATGCACAGAATTTTTGTTATTTTATATGATTGATGATTTGTTTTTGAGCATTTTGTTTCATTTTAGTATTGTTTGCCACGTAATCCTTTGAATGGAAGCGAAATCTTTGCCATAATTCTCAACGACATTGTATTCGAGGACTGACATCTTCCCAGATCCCACAGGAACGACAGGGTTTTTTTTTTTTTTTTTAAGTCTTTCTGTCGTCGTTTTGCATCTGTCTTTCTCTCTCTGACTTTTTTTCTGCTTCTCTCAGATTTATTTCCTTCTAAAAGCAGAACTTCTCAGTCGGTTCAAAGACTGTGACGAAGTTGGAGAGAATTAAATAACTTCTGACGTTGGACACTGCAGTGTATGAGTAATCTAATTTATGAGTCTCTCTCTCTCTCTCTCAGTCATCGATTATTTGTTATATAGTATATCTATATATATTATATATATATATATATATCTATATATATATATATATATATATTATATATATATATGTATATATATATATATATATCATATATATATATATATATATATAGATATATATAGATATATATATATATATATATATATATATATATATATATATATATATATATTATATATATATATATATATGTGCGACAGCAAACAGTCGAATACGGACGCTTGTATACGTACTATAGTAGATTCACAACAACCGTGCATTTGATGTCTAGGCCTGTCCCTTACGACGCTCCTGATTGACTGCTGATAAGCCAATCACAGGGCTGGAAACTCTCAGTCTCTCTTGAGAGTTCATACAGGCAGGATGCATGTTCCGTCTCTCCTGAGGGATACCCTGTGATTGGCTAACCAACAGCTAATCAGGGGCGTCGTAAGGGACAGGCCTAGACATCAAATGCACGGTTGATGTGAATCTACTATAGTACTTATACAAGCGTCCGTATTCGACTGTTCGTTTGCAGTAGAATCCGTTGCACGGCCTAATTTCGCATAAAAAAAATATGAGTGACATACGACCCCGACCGTAATGTAGCAACTGGATGCTCTCCCTTTTTGAAGAGCGAATGCCAACAAATTACGGAGCTGAATATTGAAGGGAAACGTCGAATCGCATCGCTCAAAAAGCCAACCTGAAACAATGTATAAAATTGCCATCAAAATAACTGTGCCTGAATCACGCATCCCCTACGGCGTGTTCGTGGAAAATGCGATAAAATCATTCGCTTTTTGGCTTTCATGAAAACGTGGTAGGTACTGCCATGTAGATTTGGGCAGCATCGCGTGGAGCTTTGAATTCCTGTTTATGATTATAGCCGAACCTTCTGACAAGCCTGAATTTTTGTGCCATTTTTACTCTGTCTTGAAATATATTTAATAAGGTGTACGCGAGAGAAAAATAGAAACATTCGTGAGTACCAATTAGTTTTGAAAGGTTAGTGGTATAGATTAAATATCAGTGTTTACGCGTCTATGCCTGTCCGAAGGCCTTCCTTTGTGTCTGAAGATTCATTGGAGGGCCTCTCTTATTTAATCTCTTTTCAGAAACGTTGATAAGGCGTTATTTGGAACACTTTCTTTTCGGTGACTGAGTTTTATTTGCCCATGAATGCCCATCATGGGCCTTTTCTTAAATAGCAAGGAAAAAATACGCCGCAGTTCCCTCGGCGCAATCGAGTTTTCTTTACAGCGTATAATGCTGATGAAACTCTCAGCCATGACACATGAAACTCTCAGCCGCGGCCCATGAAACTTTCAGCCACGTTCCGGTGATGGAATGTGTTGCTGGCACTTATATCGGTGCCTGACGCACGATCATGGCCAACTTAAACTTTAGTCAAATAAAAATACTGAGGCTAGAGGGCCTGAATTTGGTATGTTTGATGATTGGAGGGTGGATGATCAACATACCAATTTGCAGCCCTCTAGCCTCAGTATATTTCAAAATTGCCATCTCATTAGTGCTCTTACAGAAAACTAGAAATACTATGTCCTAATAATGCTATACCATTTTTCGGTCATGACAGCAGATATGATATATTTTTGGAGAAAGGTTTGAAAAAATTTTAATTTTATGTAACTAGTCTGAGGTGAACCATCTGTTAGCAATGTGGCTTTGCATTTCCATTCTTATAAATATTAGTTCGTTTACCTCACATCTTTTATTTTCAGCTTATAAATATGGAAAATCAATTCTTGTACGATGTGGTATGTAACTCATTAAGTTTTACACTTCTGAATTGTGAAACTGTAAAATTTTAATCTGAAATTCTAATTTTTCGATCACTTTTTTGGCTGGACTTTCCCATATATTAGACTGTAGTCAATATCTTTAGTGTAGCTCTGAAGAAGACCATAGGTTAATGATTGGAAGTGTTGTCTCCTTGGGATTGAATAAATATATCAGCATAGCGTTTTTTTTTGGTTGTCCCCTCAAGACTTCATCCTTGAAAACTAGAGCCGCAACTGGACTTACTGGAATATTGCCATCAATTTGTAAATATCGCGTGTGATTTACCACTGGAAGAAAATGGAAGCAAGTCTCACAGAACAGCATGTATAACACGAATATCTCCACACAAATATCGTCTCATATCCAATTCACTGTACCTTGGAAATAACTTACAGCCAAGGAAGATTTAAAAAGTACATCGCCCCTGGCAGGATTCGACCCTATGCCTGTCGTTGTTTCTATGCCAGGCATCGATTCGAATCCTGCCGGGGACGAAGCACTTTTTCAATTATAATACCCTCTGGATGTAAGTTATTTCCAAGTTATAGTGAATTGGACATTAAACGATCTATGTGGCGTATTATTTGTGGATATAAAAAATGCAACGATTTAATATATATATGTATATATGTGTGTGCACGTGCGTGTGTGTACGTATAAGTTTGTAATATGTGCTGTTATTTATTATTATTATTATTATTATTATTATTATGAAATTTATCAAAGATAAACCTAGCCACTTCAGTGTAAATGTCAGGCAATTCGTGTGAAGAAACCATTAAGACTTCCTAAATGTTACTACGAAATGCAACACAAGTATGACCGACTTTTAAGACGTCTGTCAGAGGAATAAGTAATTCGGCGATATATACTTGCAGCAGCTGGGAAACGATCCCCCCTTCTCTCTCTCTCTCTCTCTCCTTCTTTCTCTCCTCTCCTCTCTCTCTCTCTCTCTCTCTCTCTCTCTCTCTCTCTCTCTCATTTTTGTGGATATTGAGTCAGTAATTCATTTGAAATTTAGAAGTTGTAAGTATAAGCCGGGAGTGTCAGTTATTTATCAAATGTCGTTCTTGGTGGTGGACGATTGATTACATAGACGATGAATCACGATTTCTCTATGAATTGTGGGTCCCAGGGTGCACAGTTACTGGATATCAGACTTACGAAATTTAGGTTACGGTGCACAAAGTTAGATATTGTAAGGTCCGTTTATTAACGATTTAGCCATTCATTTCATGTGTGGCGATATATAAAACCAAACCATTAAGTATGGTAACTGCGCTGATTAACGAAGAGATACATTTTATTGCAGTAATAGTGGATGACCGTGAAACTTACGAAGTATATGATAATCTCCTTGTACATTTCTCTTACCGGGGAAATGAGGTTCCTGCCGAGTTGAGTCTGGCTTCAAAGAGGAGTTCGTAGAGACAGTTGTATGTGGATGTGCCACAACCAAGTGTTCCTGTTTCGTGTGAATAAATTGAATGCGCGCTATGTGTGACGCTTCGTGCGTTTATTATTCGGATGCGTGCAGCTATATATAATGTTAACAAAGGTGTTATCTCTCTCTCTCTCTCTCTCTCTCTCTCTCTCTCTCACAGTTTGTATTTGTAAAGAACTCGCGCATAAGGATAGGTGTAAAGAACAACCATTAACAGAGCACAACAAAGGATCTCTCTCTCTCTCTCTCTCTCTCTCTCTCTCTCTCTCTCTCTCCTCTCTCTCCTCCTCCTCTCCCTCTCGGTCAATCTCTCTCCTCTCTCCCCTTCTCCTCTCCTCTCACATACACACACACACATTCTGTGAAGTATGGAAGATTATGCATAGGCGAAGGTGCGAATAATGACAGTAAATTGTGATAGATTAACCTAAAGGTTGATTTATCTACTAGAGTTTCGAAAAGAACCTTTTTGTTCCTTAGGAACGACGCATGCATCCACACACACACAAAAAAATGAATTCCAAATTTTACCTGTTGGTGATTATCAAAGACGACTAGTTATTAGATAATCTATTTTTATGGTACAGTCAAATCTGACCATTGTAAAACTAGAAATGACTGGAAATAAAAGATAAAATAACGTTGTTAGAAAATGCAATACCAGACTTTTCGGAAAGGAAGAATGAAGGAAAATGCTCTCTCAGTTGGTATCTGAAATAAAATGTTTATTCCCGTAGTTTTCTCCCAAATGTTTAATTCTAAATGTAAAACGTAAATTAATTGCTATATGGCCAAAAGTTTCTTGTTTGTACGTTAAACCTCGATATTGCATAGTTACAACATCATAATGTTACAAGGAAAACCCCGCTGTTTCCCTTTTGAATATTTCTTTGCTCGTGTATTAAGAAGGGCACACTTAAGGTATAGAGCTCTGTTGTAAATTCATGCGCCTGGAGTTATACGATGTAAATTGTGACAGCTGTTGAAATGGAGATGATGCCAATTTGCTGAAAAATTGTCATGTGATGACTCTCTCGTGGGTGCAATGTGCTTTAAAGATGTCTTGTATCCGAGATAGAGAGAGAGAGAGAGAGAGAGAGATGCTTGGGGTCGTATTTGGTTGCCTGGTGTACGCATGCACAAAGATAGGGATATTAGATCATAAAGGGCGCATCTTCCTTTCTTTCTGTCGTTAATGAAACATTATGTTATTTCTTCTTTTCCCTTCTTTGTTCTTTTCGACGAGAGAAGACCCGATTCCCTAATATGAAAACGGTTGCATATGGATTAGTCGTTACCTCTGCATATTTTTACATCTGTGATGACCGAATGTAGTTCTTTGACTTTAATTAAATGAAAACCGTGGAACGAAGTGCCACGGACGCTGTTCCACTGTACCAGTCGTCATGTCGTTAAGGACAAGAATTTTCTCTTTTTTTGTAAATTGATTTTTTTTTTACATTTTTTTTGTGTGGATGTTTTTTGTCTCGCTGTGTTGTTATAAGGTTTTCGTTTACTTTTGATGCAACTTGCGATTAAATTTTTTTTTAGAAAGGGTAAAAAAATAATTTGTCCCCGTATATTGACAGTCAACATATTTTCTAGTAATAACTTATTCATTAAATTGATATTTTGAATATTCATGCTTACAGTAATGTCTATTTGAAGTGAGGTGCAACATAAGAGGTTTACAGAATGCAAAATATTTTCATGGTTGCTGAATATTATTTTTAAAGTTCCGGTTAGAAATATATTGTCTCGCGGAATTAATTTGCAGACTCTGACAGTCAGTTTTTTGTTGTGTCAGCTGTAAATGAATTCATTCCGACGAATGGTTAAGTAATGTTTCCTATGTTCGTATTCTGAACATTTTCTGGGTGATTCTTTTCTCGTTTTCGGAACTTCATAACATTATTTAATCAAAGGATTTCACTGGGAGTTCATTCAAATGAATCAATATGAATTTCTTTGGTTCTCACTAGCGTACAATGGGAGTTCACCAAAAAAAATTTTTTTGTCAAATTATTATAATTAATACAAACCATTCATTCTTGCTCACAGGAACTATATAAAAATTAGATATACAAACGGTGAGATGGGCTCTAATGTAAATATAAATTACTCATTAGGAGGTCGCCATTTCTTACGGCCAAATTTCTCAGATTTCAAAATTAAGCAAGTAAACGGCCATGTAGAACGTTATCCTCGTCTGGATTGACAAATACCCAATGCGAGTTTAGACAATGAATTATCATGTTGTCATGTTTCAACCACGAAAGATAGGAGATAGGAATTTTAAAGTTCGAAATGTATATATCTATCAGTCACTCAGTATCTATCTATCTATCTATCTATCTATCTATCTATCTATCTATATATATATATATATATTATATATATATATATATATATATCTATATATATATATATGTGTGTGTGTGTTTGTGTGTGTTTGTGTGTTGGGTGTGTGTGCGGATGCGCTCGCGCGCGTGTGTGTGTAGGTATGTTTGAAAAGAAAACGCTTCTTTTCCGTTGCCATCCCATTGCAGCCATCGACTTTCCCCGGATCCTTAGCGTAGAAAGAATGCATTGAGCAGATGGTTATTGGACGGGAGGACATGATATCTATTTTTCTTATTCGACGGAGCCGACCACATGCAACTTGCGCTCACATCCTTGACCCAGGCGAGAAGCCCCAGAAGCCGTGGTCATTCCTTTTAGCAAAAGCATCGGATATTCCGCGGTTATTCGTCCGTCACCGAATCCATCCGTTACTCCATATTGGCACATTCAAGCCGAGAAAGTGGTGCAAAATGGAGGAGATGATATGCATGTATTCACCGATATCGAAGCATTGATTTATGAGATGCGTGTTTGTGGAGTTCCAGGCGCTTGGCTCCCCTTTCCCAACTGATTTTCTGGACGATTTGACTCTGGTTCAACGTAGAGTTTGCCCCGAGCGTTAACCTTCAGTTTTTTCAAATCTTTGGCGAATTTCCCCACCAAAAATAGAGGCATTATGTGGTAGTTATGAAATAAAAAAAAAGATTGCTCAGTAATCCAGGTATACTTCTTAAGGAGCAATCTTCCGGATCTCTACGACCCATTCATTGTTAATGCATGAATGTATTATATATATGTGTGTGTGGTGTTTTTGTGTGTGCGTGTGTATGCGCATGCGCAACTAACAAGAGCTTTTTCATCCCAGTTTCTAGTGCATTTACATAATCGACAGCCTAATCAAACAACATTCCCGACGAGTTACTGGTTAGAGAATATTCTGTCGTTTTGTGTCTCTTCGGGTTAGATATTCATGGATTATTGGAAATTTTTTGAAGTGTTAACATGCAGAAGCACGCTCTCCCACTCCTCGGATTGACGGTCCCGTTAGGAATTTGTTTTATCGATATCCGTGGGGCTGAGATGCAGATAGATATTTGTTATTTTGAGTTGAACTGATCCAGTGATATGTAAGTCCTTAAGCACTCACGCAAGCAAGCGCCGGCACGTGGCAGTTCAGGAAAATCAAGGTGTGATTCGACCTCCAGCTTACTTGAGTCACGTGCTGAAATCTACGGTCAAATCGCGCAATGTTTCACTAACGGAAATTGAAATAACTACGATATATTTTATTGTAATTAAATGTTCTGTACTGTTTAACATGCAAATTATTTATTGTTTTTATTTTCATTCAAATAAATAAATCCTAAACATCCTATTCTAAGATTCCTGTATCTTTAACTCAACGCAAAACACCTTTTTCAGACCTTTTTAGACTTTGCCATAGGGCTCCTCTCCGACCCTCCCCCAACAAGAACAACAACAACAGCAAGAATAACAACAAAGTAGTTTGTAGGCTCACTCCCCGAGTAAACGAAAACACATGCTACGGTTGCGTACGCATATGCATACAGTTTCTTGCAGTTTATTTACTTTCACCCAGAAATCTCTCTCTCTCTCTCTCTCTCTCTCTCTCTCTCTCTCTCTCTCTCTCTCTCTCTCTCTACTCAATTCCATTTAGTTTAAAAACAGTCTTCTGTTGCCTGGATTCGTGAAATCTAATATCTCTCTCTCTCTCTCTCTCTCTCTCTCTCTCTCTCTCTCTCTCTCTCATATCCATTAGTTTAAACAGTTCTGTTGCCTGGATTCGGAAATCTAATTTCTCTCCTCTCTCTCTCTCTCTCTCTCTCTCTCTCTCTCTCTCTCTCTCTCTCTCTCTCCAAGCAATTTTCAAGACTGCCTCATGAAAGGAGTGGTGAGGGCGCTTTTAAGCATTCATTCTTCCCTTCCCGAGTTCTTTATTATTCTAATGGCAATTTTTATTCCGAAAATATGTTTCTTTACAGCTTCTCTTAATGCCAGGATTTGTCATACGCTTGTAATAAATTGCTCAGACATTTTAGAAAATTATTTTTTTTATCCTTCCTTTGATGAACTTGATTCAGTTCTGGAACGTGTGGGCATTATGTCGTTGCATGGGCTATTTTCCGTTGATGATTTTGTCTAGATCGTAGACTATAATTTATGAAACTATGTGGTATTAATAGTAGTTTCTTTTTCAGCAAAACACGTCTTATTCGTAAAAGATATCCTTTATGAATAATGATGCTCTTGGTAGGAAAATTTCGACTGTAGTCTTTATGTTGCTATTGTTCTCGTTATTTCTTATTGTTGTTTGGGAAGAGCATCTTCTTAGAGGCAAACTTCGTTGAAAAGCATGGTGCCCTGTATGTCGTTGAGCTTATATTGTGCCTTATCATCTTGGCATGTAAGTTTCATCGTTTCAGCTGACCGAAGCTCATATGTGTATCCCAGCGTTTCGGTGGTCCATGCTACCATATCCTAAGTGAGAAATAAATGGCAAATTATAGCACGCATTTTCGTAAACTATTCTTTGTAAACCCAATTGCGAGTATAAATATTCCATGCAAGTACCTGCGATACTATTCACCCCTAGTAGATGGTAGTGCGGACTACCGAAACGTCGGGATGATAGATGTACTTCGGACAGCTGCTTTATAATCCACCTTCTGAAATGAAGAAACTTACACTACAAGTTGAGAAGGTGAAATATAAGTTCAGTGGCATACAGAGCACCATTGTTGTTATTATTATTACATCTACAGCTTTTTTTTTTATTTTTTTAGCTACCATTTCTGTCGTGTCAGACGCACGGCCCAGTTGTGTGTGTGTGTGTGTGTGTGTGTGTGTATATATATATATATATATATATAAATATATATATATATATATATATATATATATATATATATATAATAATATATATATGGGTGTGTGTGTGTTGTGTTTGTATGTGTGTGCCTGTGTACGTGCGTGGGCACTGAAGTTATGGAGAATGCATGAGGCAAGAAAGGGGTAGGAGAAACTAGCAAATGAAGATAAGGTGCACTTTGTTTCTGCTCAGGTAGCTGGACGTCCATAAATACACCTGGACATTTCCAGATGGGAATTATTCAAACCAGATAGTTTACATAGTTATAAATCGAGATAGAAAAAGAACACTGAGGAATGTTAGGAGCTGTAGAGGAGCGGATTTCAACAGTGATCATCAACTTGTCATTGTCACACCGAAGCTGAAATTTAAAGCATCCAAGAAAAAATGATGATAGCGTATCAAGGTTTAATGTTGTGAAGCTTCTTGAAGGTGAACATGACGAGGTTTTTGAAGTAGCTTATCAACATAAATTTGAGGTTCTACATAAGAACCATATGTGAGGAGGAGCAATGAATGAGGACTGTTTTAACATGAAGAATGTTTATCAATCTGCTGGAAAAGAAGTTTTTGACTATTGGATAACGAGACGTAAAATATGGACGTGGGACAAGACAAAGATAAATTTCATGCAAGAAAAGGACAACAAAAAGTAGAATGTGCTAAGTATTAAAGTTAAACGAAGATCAAGAAGAGGCAATGGAGAATATTAGGACAAACATGCTGATGATATTGCTAAAGCTGAGTATTCAGGAAATGGTAACAATATCTGAGTAGCCAGCAGAATCATTAATGAAAATCTGTGTATGAAAATGAAGACTGAAAAATACCTGCTAAACGGAGGGAAGGGCTGCGAATAACAATCTGGTTTTAGAAAATGCATAAATGACTCATATAATAATTCGTGTTGAGAAAAATTATTTTAGAAAATGCAGAAGTTACATATATGAAATATTTGTGTTGAGAAAACTTGTTTGAGAGTATATAATTTAAAAATCCCTTTCTGGTTCTTATGTGGATAGTTTTTTTTCAATAAGGTATGCACAAACACTACGAGGATACAGTACGATTGTAAGCGTCTACATTTCTTTAAAGATTTAACATCTAGATGCATGTGTAATGCGAATGCTTTATCAATAAATTCTCTCTACATGCCTTGCAGAGAATGTCATAAAAGTGCATTTATATGTTCCCATTCCACGAAGAGAACAATTTTTTTAGCATGGCTTCTTTTGGGAAAGATATCAGTTCTTCGCCTTTCTCGGCCTTTGCTTAAAAAATAACTAACCCAGTAGACCCTTCTCATGTATATATTTTAGCCAAACCATTTTTCATTTATTAATCTTGCCTCATTCGACATTTGGCCATTGGGAAAGGTGTATAAGAGGAATTCGCAAAATTGTCAAGGTTGCTTTTCTAATTCTTGAAGTTTGTAACTAACAACCACGTCATGAGATGCAAGACTCTATATCATTTACTTGTTGCTTCATATCCGCTCTTCTTTGCTTCTGCGTCGATTTACACGATACGAACCGTCTTTGTAAGGTTTTTGGTTCGTTTCCATTCCACGAAAGTCATCATTCCCACTCTTCGTCTAGGATCCGATCATTTTCTTCCATCTCTCTTTATGATGCCATTAATCATTTCTCTCTCTCTCTCTCTCTCTCTCTCTCTCTCTCTCTCTCTCTCTCTCTCTCTCTCTCTCTCTCCTTACTTTAACCATTATCCCCTTTAACTGCCCAGCCCTAAAAGAGCTACCAATTCACCGAAGCGTAGTGATGAAATCATTAATAATATCGACAATATCACCAAAAATATCTCAAATTGAAGGTAGACCAAGATGAATAATAATAATAATAATAATAATAATAATAATAATAATAATAATAATAATAATAATAATAATAATAATAATGGAAAGTAAATCCACAGTAGTGTGCCCGTTTGATTTTGTTATTTAAATTATATACAGCAGCAAGCTTCCGATGACCTGCACGGTCCTCCTTGTCAATCTCAATTTACTTTCCCATTTTATTGGTTCATGTGATTATGAGTTTTCTTTGGAAATAATAATAATAATAATAATAATAATAATAATAATAATAATAATAATATAATAATAATAATGTTCTATTCAGAAATCAGAGTAAAAATACAGAAGGGAGCTTTTGGGTAGTTGCGTCAGCGGTCATTATTATTGTTATTCCTCGAATGAGAAACATTTAATTTTTTTATGAGGCAAGGGATGTTTGCGCGTGTGAGTGTGGGTGCGCTCCCGCGAGCGAGCTTTTGTGCATCTGCGTGTGCCTCCAGCAAGGAATTTCATCCACAATGCCAAGAGTTTTTCCAATTTTAGTGCGCTTGCACAAATACATTTAAAAAACATTCCAGACTGTTAACATCTGGTCTTTTGGACTGCTTGCAGTATTGTTCAAGCCCAGAACCAGTGATATTGCAGCTCAGAAGAGCCCTTACTTATTCTTAAACAGAGCGTGTCTTATACATGAAGGTGATTACACTTTTCATCAGAGATACAGAACGTTTTCAAAGGGATATGTCTTATTCTTCGGAGATTTCTCCCAGTACCTATACGAATAAAAGTGCAAATGACGACTGATATGCTGAACGTACAATGTGAACAGCCTTATTGATTATTGTTATGTAAGGAAAATTTTCGGACGAAAACCTTAACGAAAACGAACGGTATAATTTAGATATGACGGTGTGCGTTAAACTTCACAGTTCCACAGTTACTGTGTGGCAGACCTTTCGTGTCATTCACTTTCCGAAGGCGGAGTTCTCCGGCGTCCTTTGCATTTCTTGAGGCATTTCACTTGCATATTTTAGGGAATGCGAGTTTCCCATTGCGTAAGAGGAGCAGTTCATTAACGCTGGCTCCTTTTGCAAGGCCGAGCTTATAATTGGCAGCCTTGCCAAGCGGGGCCACTCTGCCATAAAATAAAAAAATGTGAATGATTTCTTTGTTACATTTCCATTGAAGATAACTTCTATAATCTAGTTTTATTTGTTTGTGATGTTATCTCAGTAATAGATTTTACATGTATCGCTGTTTAAAGTGAAACTGTGATCAATATTTTCAAAGAGGAGCATTTTTTCTCTTGGGGAAACTACGATATATATTTTACCTTTAAACCGTTCTACCTCCTGTATATTTGAACTAGGACATTAATAGATTGTATATTGCTTTACGTGTAATATTAATGCGTTTTACCCTTGTTTGAACGACGCGGTGTTGGAGGGCGGAGGTGGAGTGCGAATGACGAGAAGCATTTGGAAGGGATTCCCCCCCCCCCCCCCCCCCCCCCCCCCCCCCCCCCCCCCCCCCCCCCCCCCCCCCCCCCCCCCCCCCCCCCCACCCCCCCCCCCCCCCCCCCCCCCCCCCCCCCCCCCCCCCCCCCCCCCCCCCCCCCCCCCCCCCCCCCCCCCCCCCCCCCCACCCCCCCCCCCCCCCCCCCCCCCACACCCCCCCCCCCCCCCCCCCCCCCCGTTTCACAGTTCCCCCGTCCAGGTCTGGTTTTGATAACTAATGATATCCATTCAATTAATGATTCTCTCCCCCCCCCATATTATTTCTGTATCAACTAATAGTTTCTCTTAGCTCCCTTATTATCTTTCATCTCCAGTTTAGCCTCAGTTTATACCTTTACGATCTTCTCTTGCATTCGTATGTCAATTCGTGTCTGATTTCCCTTGTACGGATACGTATATCTTTCCGTAAAATATTTTTTGTGCATGATATCTTTCCGGCAGGGATTTTTTTTCACTCACCCATTCAGATTTCTCCCTTTCTCCCTCTTATTTACTCCTGATCCCAGTTGATATCATGAATACTTTTTCCAACACCCTTCATTCTCGACCCTGCCTCTGTTTTTCGAGCATCGCTTAATTTCCTCTGAAGCCCTCTGCTTTTACCTTGAGCCATCTCCCTTTAACTCGCATTTCCCATCTTTCTCTTATTCCAAGCGCCTGCATTATTTCTCTAAGTTGATTTAATACAACAACCCTTTCCTTCCCCTCCTCCATCCCCCCAACCGTCCTCAATGTAATTTATCCATACACGTCAGATTCCCTGGCGACATTGCACTTGGTTTACTTTTTGTAATGGTGCTTTTACAGCACTGTTGAGAAAACTAATAAAAAGGTTTGTCTTTTCTTTTAGTGCGTTGTTTATATATATATATATATATATATATATATATATATATATATATATATATATATATATATATATATAGTTTATATATATATATATATATATATATA
>NC_061108.1:33180389-33187889 GCF_015104395.2 Macrobrachium nipponense
CGAAGATCTTGTAGCTTCTCCAGTGTTTTCACTTTCCTTCGGTGTCCTTTATTTACTTATATATATATATTATATAATAATATATTTATATATATAATATATATAATACTAATATTATATAATATATCACTAATATAATATATATATACTGTATATGTGTTTGTGTAGATATGTTGATAGATAGAATAGGCGTAATTATAGAAGCATATATAGAAAGCTTTGTAATGATATTTTTACAAGCACTATAGTTAAGACAAGTATCTGTATTACGCTTTTAGAATGAAAGTTGTTGATGCCATTGCGAAAGATTTGAGGGCGATTTATGTATCATAAAACATACTTTATAATAATCTATATCCAAAAAAAGAAAAATCTATCTAAGAAAGTAACGAGGAAAGCTTACAATTTTTTAGGTTGCGCATATTTTCATGTACTGAAGAATATATAATACTTATGAGTATCGTCATTTGGCATTACTTTTCTCGTTCCTTGCCCCCACAGTAACTTCGCCGGAAATGAATCTCTCTATAATTTAAGAGCATTCGTTTACTGAGAAAAGTTACAGCTGCCTGGGCCATTAATGAATGCATAATTATGTCGGTACATTTGCAGTATTCGTGAAATATAACTCTGCAAGAAAAAAGGTTGCGGACTAATTAGCTCTTTGAGTATACGAAAAGGCAGGAAAAGAAAAAAGAAAAGAGGAAATCGGGGTAAAGCATACACGTGGGGACTCCTGAAGTGTTTCCAGCTTTGCCTTAATGACTCTTGTTATGAAGAAA
The DNA here is from genome assembly GCF_015104395.2 of Macrobrachium nipponense. Classification (NCBI taxonomy): domain Eukaryota; kingdom Metazoa; phylum Arthropoda; class Malacostraca; order Decapoda; family Palaemonidae; genus Macrobrachium; species Macrobrachium nipponense. The sequence continues at coordinate 33,181,172 of NC_061108.1, forward strand.
CGTCGCTGGTGGCTGGCTTTTTCCTCTTGTTTGCGGAAGCGGTTAATGATTTTTATACAATTCATTTGTCGGCTCGTTTTGATTTATTTTATTTGCAAAAGTCTTCCGGTTTGTATGCATTACGAAGGAATGTATAATTGTTTTCGTAGTGTTTTGCTCTTTTAAGCAAATTGCTTTACGTAGCACATTGTTTATCTCTCTCTCTCTCTCTCTCTCTCTCTCTCTCTCTCTCTCTCTCTCTCTCTCTCTCTCTCATTAACACTTTCAGTTTTCTTTTTGAAAAGCGTTTCTTTTTTTCTTTTCTCGGTTGAGAGAATTTTCAGTTTATTTTTACTTACCTACGTTTTTGGACTTTGAAGTTTTTACCAATTAGATAAAATTTTCTGGTGTTATATATATATACTGCCTACTGTTTTGGCAACCAATCTCCAGGGGTGAGGTGGCTAGGATGGAGCTTGTATTGGCGTATAAAACAGTATACGTTTATGTATTTGCACAGTATTTATATTTTAAACTATTGAGCTGTCCTTTTAAAAATGATGGCAGTATAAGAAATTCGAAACGGTAGGGCCTTACCCTGGAGCGTAACACACTCTCTCGAAGCTCGGGAAAAGATACCTTCATTCTACATACTTATATGAAGATCAACGTTAGAAGGTATTCCCGAGATTGACGACAGCTGGTCTAAACATGAAGGACATTGTCTTCAAAACGTAATTATTACAGAGCAAATGAATAAATTGATAGAATTTACGTTCTGTTGAAAAGCGACGTCCACACAGCCGTAGGAAAGTTAAAAAGTATTTGAAATTATTCAGCCAGTCCCATACATTATTAATGGCTGTATCGCTGAGTGTTAGTGTTTCGCCAGCAGAGATGTAAATGTCAGAGGTGTCAAGCTGAAGTGGCAGACATTTGTTTTGTTTTCCTGTCTCTCCCCCGGAAACGTGTTGTCCCAGGTCACGTATTGCCAGGTAATTGGGCCATGGATTAGTGTTTTCGAGAGCTGTTGATATGTATATTTTATAATCTGCTTAGCCAGTTTTTATGTCAGAAACCTATGAACGTCGGTTGATTATTTGGAAACGGGTGAATCATCTCATACATACATGCATACACACATTTTAGCATATATAGATACATTTTTGTCGTCACGATGATCTTGGCATTTCTTAATTTTCCACCAATATGAAAACTGCGCACTTATTCAAGCACACACACATATTATATATATGTATGTATACTACATACACATACATAATGCGTGCATACACACATTCATACATAAACATTTTCTCCTTTTGTGGTGGAGGCACCGATTGCTATCCACGAATGTTCAAGGTTTCTGAGCAGACGACATCTCTCTTTTCTTGTCAATACTTAACAAACCCAACTTTATTGCCAAGTAATCAAGAAAGAGTGGGAAGACTTCATGGTGAGAAAAGTCGCTATCTAGCTGAGAATGTATTCTCTCTCTCTCTCTCTCTCTCTCTCTCTCTCTCTCTCTCTCTCCTCTCTCTCTCTCACACACACAATTTTAATTGCAATTTCATAAAGGAAATATTGGTCGTCATTATTGTTTGGAAAAAATGCAATTATATGTGTGAATAATATATATATATATATATATATATATATATATATATATATATATATATATATATATATATATATATATATAATATATCTATATATATATATATATATATTATAATCTTAGATTCCTTTACCTTACTGTTGATATAATTCCCTTTAGACCTTTAAATTTCATCGTCTGATACCCTGATATATCGGATCTTCTACTTTGTGAACATTATTGAAGATTGATTAACATGTTTTGAAAGAACCAGGTAGGTTTGTAGCGTATGTTTGGTGTACTGGTGCAGAAAGACTCATGTCTTTCTTAGACGCTTCAATATTGACCTAAGCGATAAGGTCTTAACACGCAAAAGTTATTCAAACGGAATAAGCGCAGTTTTCTCTTTTGCACGTTTCGTTTTATTTAATGTTTGGTGTATTTCTATTTCACTGGAAAGATAGAGAGGAAATGAGAGGTTGATAGTAAAAAGAAATAATCCGTGAGTCATTGACTTGGTAAATATTGGTAGCGATACATATTCGCAGAAATAAATACTTCGGATCTTTCCTAGATAGTGACCACTGAAGGTTTTCTGGGGCCGTTATCTAGGACTAATATCTTTATGATATTTAAAATCTTTTGTTTATGTTTATACGGTCATCCCCCCAACTGGCTGGTACTAAACCCGCCGCAAATGTGGATACATATCCAATGCCTCTAGTGGATATTACAACACAAACACCCCCATTCAGTCATCTTCGATTTCACGCAGTATTCCTTTCCAGTATAAGGATTTGGAAGTATAGTCTACGCAGTGTACCCACTTCGATCTCCCTTCCCGGTGCTCCTTTGTCAGCACTGGTTAGTTTGATTTTGGCTGAGGTATTATACATCAGTTGTATGTACTATATACTATATAATGCTCTCACGAATCTGTGGATCGGGTTGTTGAAAGTTTACTCAAAACGAGTTTTTTGTCTGATAGCTTATTCAGATGCATAGTTTTGCATAGTGGACGAAGAGAGAGAGAGACCTTATTTGGATCTCTTCAATTTTAGTTTTATAAAGGAAAGTGTGTCAGAGACTGCTGATCTGGATTCTGTTGTTCCAAAGTTATTAACCACTGAATAAGTAAATATACGTAAAGTGAAATTACCAGTTGCGTATGTGTGGTAATTAGATATCCAAAAATATATATTTTTTTATGAATAATTCACATGTTTAAGAATTGAAATGACTACGCGTTTCTTGTCCCTGGATATTCATTTGATGTTGACAACAGCATCACAAGAAACATTTTCGAACCTTAAGGGAATTCAGTTCCACGTTTTAGTATGAAGTGATTTATTCAACGAAACATAATATTTCTTTTGTGTTTTATGGCACAGTTATTAAAAGCTCAGTTCAACGATATGTTTCCTGAATGCATACAGAAGTGCTTTGGTAATCACCGTATTTATGGATTGAATTTTAATCCATGGATGATCCCATAAATTCCTGAACTTACAATAGGTATAGTTTATGAGTGGTTTCAGGCACTCTACACTTTTTATTATTAGTATTTCATATGATGTAAGGCATACTTTCTTTGATTTTACACGCACACACACATATACATATATATTCATACACACACACACACACACACATATATATATATATATATAGTATATATATATATATATATATATATATTTATTATATACACATACATACATATACACACTTACACACACAAAGTATACGGCCACGGCCACGAGGGGTGTTAATAACATAACGTAATGTTTTTCGCCGCTAAGGTATTCATGAAATTAAGAATTCTTTTGAGAAAATGCAAAAGATCTTCACTCTGTCATTTTACTCGCTTTGGCCAGTAATTAAACCTGTTCGTATTCTAAATCAATTATTATTATTATATAATTATATAATAATATATTATATATATGTGGTTGTGTGTGTGTGTGGTGATGTGTCCATTTTTAACCCAATACATGTGTATTGTAGTAGACACCTTGAAGAACGTTTCACTTTTCAGTTTTATCACACTTCGAATGCAGCCCTTACAGCGAGCCTTGAACCCCAGTGAAGAAAACGAAACCCTAACCGCGAGTTAGGTTTGGGTTGATATTAACCTTAATTATTATGCTACAAGCAATGACAGTAAACGGTTTAACACCATGCTATGAAGGTGAGACTAGGCTGATCCCAAGGAAAATGACTGAATAAATAGCTGTAAGTGTCGACGACCGGAAATAGATTTACGTCCTTTTTTGTGGTCCAGGTGTTAATGTTTACCTTACCCCACCTATCGTGCCTGGGTTCAAATACTACCACGAGAACTAAGGTTTTTCATTTGTTTTCTATTCTTTACTGAATCTTTTTTTGCAGACCAGGCTAGCAAGAAACCTATTAATACTGAGTAAATGCCAGACATTTTATTCATCCTAATTGTAACTTGTCCTTTTTGCTTACTCGGAGAGTCAGCCTACAAACTACTCTGTTGTTGTGGGGGGGCGGGGGTGTAGGAAAGCCCTTTGGAAGAGCCTAAAAGGCTCTGAAAAAGGTGTTTCGCGTTTAGTTAAAGTTACAGGACTTCTAGGATAAGGTATTTATGATTTATTTATTAAAATAATGTGCACGTTAAACAATACAGAAAAATAATTTCCAATTGAATATAGCATATTTATTTTAATTTTCGTTGGTGAATCAAGGCTCTATTGGTGCCCTGAATTTAGGTTGTTTTTTTTTCGATTATTTTGTCAACCACTTACAACTGAGAGTATATGAACGTGTTTAATTTGTGTCGTTATTACTTAATTTTTGGTGTTAGTAAAAGTAGTGCAAAATATGAGTATTAATTACGAAGACCGCCTCACGTTAGGTTAGGAATACGTATAATGTTTACAACTTATGCGTGAGGGGAAATTCTTGCAGGCGTCCCGACTGAAAATTCGCAAAATTTTCCATATTCCAGGAGTGTCCTAACACCAGTCAAAAGGAGATCGTTATGATTTCCTCGGACACTTTTATTAATAATCTGTCTCTAAACGGCTATATTATTGATATATTGTCTTCTTCTTCTTCTTCTTCTTTTTTACTCTCTCTCTCTCGCAGTGCTTGTTTTGCTCAAAACATTTGATATTGACTCGCCAGCATGTCAACATGTCAAACAGTTCTCCTATTTTCTAACTTCTGTTCATCTAATGTATATTTATATATTGATTAGTGTTCATTATTTACATGCACCCTTGTTTAACACTAAGAGAGCTATTGGCCTACGAATGAAACATCCGCTGAACAGGACGTCGTCTTTAACGAAAAGAAAGAAATCATATGATATCATATTGTCAACCAGTGACTTGCATGTTTTGTTTTTTGTTTTTTTGCCTGTACCGGTTTATAACGCCAAAATATTCTTCACCACATATATGCCCGTATAACCATTTTAGTCATTCCCAGTATTTCTCTTCGCAGCTTTGCTCATTCTTCTTTAGGGAGGATGACCGACCAACCCGTGTTTTTATCTCACTGTAATATGAAGTTATAAGTGAAGGAAAAAGTTGGCCTTGTCTTCGAAAAGACAGTGACAGACGCTGCCTTTCATAAAGAAGAAATGCTATGCGAGTTAGGTAAAAGATGTGAGGAAATCCACGTAAGTTCAGTGTCGAGGTTCTTTATTTTTTTATTTTTTATGAATCCTGGATGGTCTTTGTGCCTTGTTAATAGAACATGATAGATTACTCTCTCTCTCTCTCTCTCTCTCTCTCTCTCTCTCTCTCTCTCTCTCTCTCTCTCTCTCTCTCTCTCTCTGAGTAGAGTTTAGGGTTGAGTTGCATTTAGGTTGTAACCATAATGATAGCCGTAATTATAAGCAATATCTGACGCGTCATTTTTTCTGGCTGTATTCGTTATATTAATCATTTAAGTAAAAAAAAATAATTTAAGTTTATTTCAGTAGTGAAAATAACAACGAAGTGTTAATGAATAAAATTTTGTACAATAAGTAAATACCTTAGAATATAAGACTGAGCTAGTTTGAGCAGTTATATATATTTATGTATAGCAGAGAATAAATTTTCAAAGATTGAATGAAATCATATGCGAATAAGAGATGAATGAGTATTGCAGAATAAGTAGCTACACTTTCAAAGAAATATAAAAATAGATAAGAAATGTTAACTAATAAATAGCTGCATTCGAGGCAAAAGATGAGATCTTGCATTTTACTTACTGAGAGTACGTAGGCTGAAAGGCGCCGAATCTGGTTGCTCCCAGTGGCACCAATACAACTGAAAGGCAAAAGGGAAAACTCGTGTTTTTTTTTTCCTTCGTCAATGGAAAGCTAAGGATTGTATACGTCTTTTTTAACTCTGCTAACTTCATTTGCTGTGAATGGGCGCGAAGATTTTATTTTATTTATTTTTTTTTTTTTTTATTGTTCTTGGAGTGTCCTTGTCTTTTTTTTTTTTTTTTTTTTTTTTTTTTTTTTTTTTTTTTTTTAACTAATTCTGTTCGAACTTATAGTATGAAAGAGGCCTGAATTTCTGACCTTTCTGTAGACAAAGGAAGACCTTTATTCAAAAGAGCTTTCATCTGTCTATGTAAAAATAATCAGACATGAGTTTTTTTTCTGCTACTTGGTTAGCTTTCACTTAAGATATATAAGTGACCACTGATATTTATGAGGGGAAGTCTTATATGATAGGTACTGCTTTTGTATGGCTTTATAAGAGTAAGGTAAGTTCCTCGCTGGACGAGTGGTTTTCGTGCTCGGCTGCCAATCCGGTAGTCCGATGTTCGAATCCCGGCTCGGCCAACTCGGAATCAGGGGATTTTATTTCTGGTGATAGAAATTCATTTCTTGATATAGTGTGGTTCGGATCCCACAATAAGCTATAGGTCCCGTTGCTGGGTGACCAATTGGTTCCTAGCCACGTAAAAATATCTAATCCTTCGGGCCAGCCCTAGGAGACCTGTTCATCAGCTCAGTGGTCTGGTTAAACTAATATATACTTAACTTATAAGAATAAGTAGATTCATTTGTGTAAATTACCTAGTCAATTATCTAGAAAATTGTAGCTATTGTTGTTGTTGTTGTTGTTTTGCTGTTGTTGTTGTTTTGAGAAAATTAAGCTCAAA
>NC_061108.1:33192889-33197889 GCF_015104395.2 Macrobrachium nipponense
AATTCGGAATAAACTAGAGTATGGGGCATATCAAATAAAGGATGCAGGTATTGGAATAGAGCATGAAAAGTGTAGAACATAGCTATTCGCTAGAAAGATTGAACGGAATAGCCATTTTGAAAACTAGGAGAGAAAAGGGGAAATGTCTGTCTGTGTGGTAGAAGAATAAAGGGGGAGGGGGAGACTCAATTAGTTATATTTGTGACCATTTGGAAGTCTAAATGTTTAAGAGTATCTCACTTTGTCGGTTTTTGGAATTGTTTAATCTCGTGGTGTATTTTTTGTGAAACCCTTTTATACTCGACAGGTTGCTTTGCCAAAATGTATAAGTTTCTTCCGTATACAGAGTATTTACTCAGATAGTCCACAAGTAGATTTATAGTATTGCCTCTTTTTAGATCAGATACAATTCTTATTGGTCTTTAATGTTATATTTAATAATTCGCTCACTTATGAGATAAGGAGGTGAGCCACCCTACTTAATATAATTCGAAATTATATACTATCCTGTGTAAAGCTCATTTTTGTATATTTGTGGATGTGGCATATTTCTACGTTTTGTTATATATGGCAGTATTTCCCAATTTACTATATTGTGTTTAATATAGTAAATTTGAAAGTGTTGATGGTACGTATATACTGAAGGTAATGTTTTTTTTCAGTAATTTTAATAATCATTTGTTTGATTAGCATCGAGAATAGAATCAACACCATTCGAAGTAGAGGTGTCCTGCAGTTATGTGTGTATGTATGCATTTATTTATTCCAAATGCATAGGTAAATAATGATTTCTGTAAAATGACAGAGACCCAACATACATCTGTAATTATTTGTCTATGACATTTACATAAGGAGTAACTGTAACATTAATGGAGTTTTGCCTTTGATTAGTTTCATTTTCCAGCGTGCTTGTATTATTGTAACAGTGAGTCATTTAAGTACTGTAGTTACATTATTGTAGTTGACATCCTCATTATCATGAGAATCGCCTTCATATTGTGCAATAAAATGCAATCCTACCTTCATCCGTTCTTTGGCTCTCTGGTTCCATTCATGTCTGAATATATTGGAGGTCTCTCAAACAGTTGCCGATTTATGCGGCTCCTCAGATTCATTCCCTTATATGGGGACCTGTGCGCGTTGAAGGATGCAGAATATATGCAGATGTATTCATTGGCTTCGCCCGACCTTTATCTCCCAAAGGGCTGGGAAGAGATAAACAAGGAGATTAAGAGGAATAGAGTGAGGCGTAAATATATTCTATGAATAAACATGAACAATGTAAATAAGTGAATTTAATGAATGAAAGTTAGTGATGGCTTTGAAGTAGCGTTGTTAAATGTAAAGTGGCTTTAAGACTAAACGACTGACCTGACGATATTTCTAAAGATACATATATATATATAATATATATATTATATATATATATATATATATCTAATATAATATCTAGAAATATCGTCAGGTCATCATATATATATATATATATATATATATATATTATATATATATATATATATATATATGTATGTATGTATGTATGTGAGATGAACTGATTAATGTAATTGCTAATGTATATAAGGTGAATTAGTATTAGGAGAAGTTTAAATTTTGAAATGTTTTTCAATTTCATAAAAAGAGTATATCAACCGTCAGAGTTATGAGTATATTGATTTCGTCTATATATCACCTGGATTATAAGAAATATGCTAATTAAGAATAATTGAATGATCGTTATTAACAAATTAATTTAAAAGTTATTTTTGTAGCATACACCTTGCGGTGAGGTTTTCTTTCCTATCCCATTTCCATTGATAAAATCTTATAATACAGTTATGTATTCATACGAAATTTTATCGTCTAACTTCGGTCATTTACTCGCGATACGTCCAGCATTTATTTATCTATAAATTCTTTTCAAATCTCATTTTCGTAAGGGTAACATACGATAATACAGATTTTCTTCGTATGAGGATACCGCCAGAACAGGCAACATAGCCTAGCGATTGAGAGCTTGGTATTAAATGGAAAATTTATAAAGAAAATGGAGCAAGCAAATTACCCTAATGCTTTCACTTTGTCTATCCCATTACAGATTTTCTTTATCTTAAGTATCTGTTTTTCTTATCTCTATCTTTGTTGCTGGAAGGCTAATGATACAACTTCTACGCAATTGTCAAGTGATAATGGTAACAATTTATTTATTATTGTTATTGTTACAACTGTAATAATAATAATATCCTGGACTTGCACTGAACCAGTACAAAAAGAAGCATGATTCGGTAGCAAAAACCCTCCACTGGAGCCTGTGTAAGACGCACCAGGTAGCTTGCAGTAATAAGTGTTACGAACACCAACCTGAGGAAGTGATAGAAAACTATCAGGCAAAGATCCTCTTGGACTATGGCATCAGAACATATTTGTGCCAGTTGACCAGACGTGACGTTGATTAACAAACTCGAGAAGAAAGTATCACTCATTGATATAGCAGTACCATAGGACACCAGAGTAAATGAGAAAGAAAAAGAAAAAGTTCATAAGTATCAAGACTTGAAATGGAAATTGTACCCATAATCATAGAAACACTAGGCACGATCCCAAGATCCCTGAAAAGGAACCTGGAAAAACTAGATGCTGAAGTAGCTCCAGGACTCATGCAGAAGAAACAGTCCACATAGTAAGAAAAGTGATTAACTCCAGAGGAGACAGGATGCAACCCGGAACCCCACACTATAAAAACCATCCAGTCGAATAGGATGACTGTGACAGACACATAATAATAATAATAATAATAATAATAATAATAATAATAATAATAATAATAATGTCAGTTACTGTTCTTCTTCTGTACCCTGTCGATGACATCAGTGCCCATGAATGCTGTGACGTTAGTTAGCTAACCAATGAATCATCATTTCGCAACGAAATATCTTCGAACGGTAAATAGCAAGGCATACATCCACACCCTAACAATTCCCGTGGCTACAAAGAGAGCGTGGATCAGCAAGCTTCTCAAGGTACCAGGCGGGTGATCATAGGCGCTGTTTGTCAAATAGTGATCGTTTGCAGAATTAGTTACGCCGGAGAAGAGATACGCCCGAGATCCCACGTCCCATTCCAGACGGTAAATTTGAAATGTAGTAATCCAGGAATTTGCTCGGTTGTCTGCAATAATATTTTTTTCTTTTTCCTCTTGCGTTTTCCCGGTGTCATCAACGGACGTTGGCTCATTGGTAATCATTTTCTCGTTATTGAGTTTATCCTGCATAATTTGTTTGTGTAAATATAAATATATATGTCTGTAATTTATCTTATATATATGTATATATATATATATATATATATATTATATATATATATATATATATATATAATATATATACTCAGACCAAGAGACAGATGAAGGCGGTATCGACGGATCCACCAAGCCATAAGACCTAAGTATTCTGAGGTTTTTTCCCGGACGGGCTTCTAAAGCCCAACATCCCAGCAAAATTTTTACAAACTTCCAAACCCATCAGCAAGTCAGTTGCTATGGCTACCATTTCATTCGAATGACCCCTTTTACCATGTGAGATATGATGGAAATAATGAACTCAAGATCACGAGTTTCACAAAATAAGTTTATGACTCACACCGTGAAAGTATGTGTGTTGGTGTGTATGTAATATATATATATATATATATAATATATATATATATATAATATTATATATATATATATATATGTATTATATAATAATATATGTATTATATATATATAATTATATTATATATATATAATGTATAATATATATATTATATATATAATATATATTATTAAATAAATAAAATATTATTGTATGGTATACATATATTATATCTATATATAAGTAATATATTTATATGTGTGTGTGTGTGGTGTGTGTGTGTGTACGTAGTGTATGTATGTAGTATAGTAGATAAAGTGTGCGTTTGTGTGAAGAGATTTTACTTCCAATTCCAGCCCACACATGACTTCACATGGACACACAATTCGAGAACATTGCTCACCCAGGAAACATTTAACAGTATATATATTTTTTTTGGCGGCGCTTTGCTCAAACTTTGTGTTCTGTTGTCCTCTCCAGCAGTTGACGTAAAAATCCTACGGCTGTTGCCGAGAGCGTTGACTAATTGAAGTCGTAATATGTGTATAGCTTCGTGAGGCGAGCAGTGCAAAATGTGACACGGCAGCAAGCAGTAGGAGAAATCTAGGCTCGAAATGTTTTATTCGTGTTACACAAAGAATGATAGAGTGGTGAAAGTAAAGCTTTAAAAGAGTGCGAGTCCGTGTATGTATTACCTCATGAAGCAAATAGAATATTTTCTGAAGCCTCATAGAACGCACAAACAATAATCATGAAAAATAAAGATGAACAGTAGATTCAGGATAGGTTTGGTATAGAAATTTTAAGGAAATTTGGCTTACGTAGGTCAGAGACAGATGGGTTTTAGTAGTTAAGTGCTGTTCATCCATCTGAATTGAAATAATGTAAAAAAAAAAAATTATATAAACTCAGTTCACTGTGTTTGGTGTATGTATATATATATATATATATATATATATATATATATATATTATATATATATATATATATATGTCTGTGTGTGTGTGTGTGTGTGTGTGTGTGTGTTGTGTGTTGTGGTGTACTGTGTAATAGTGTACTATAATACAAAAAACATTCTTTTGTTCTTCGTCAACAATCATAATGCACCGATTAGAATAAGGTATGTGACCCTGTCTAAATGGACAGAAGCAATTCACATATTAAGCATGGTCTGTTTTTTCTTTTTATTGCTGCATCAATTAATAATAAAGCAACAGTCAGACGAAGGTCTGGTTTTGTTGCATCTTTAATGAAACGAATTGTGGAGGCATATTAGTGCAAGGTTTTCAAAAATATATATATATTTATATATATATATATATATATATCATATATATATATATATATATATACACATCTATATATATATAT